>NW_027109834.1:934317-949957 GCF_000696795.3 Halyomorpha halys
CTTACTAAAAATCGGTACATTTAGCCTTAAGGTGGTAAAATACCGGTGCTTGAGTATGCTTATAATTTGGTATTATTTGGTGAGGACAAGGGAGCTATAAAACTTAATGCAACAAAGTTGATAAAAGCAAGTTTAAAGGCAGAAAATGCTTGTTATTTTTCAATTTCGAATTGCTTACTATAAGTTTTTTTTTTTGTTTTTTTTATGCGAAACGAAGCAACTGAACGAGCAAAGCCTTAAGATTTTTGAAAATAAAGTATTACCTAAAATATTCGGACCATAAAAGGATGAGTTAACGAGGGAATTTAATGGCTAAACCATGTTGAATTGAAGGTATCGGCAAAATCTCATTCAGGTAATAGCATTTTGGAGATGCACATCTTATTGTTGTGGAAGATATTGATGAGAGAACAGATCCCTAAAATGTTAATAACACTAAACCGATGGGTAAACGTCCGAGGGGTAGATCGAAACATAAATGGGGGATTTCGTTCTGATTAAGTCAAGTGATTAATTCTGATTAAGTATATTTGTGTTTGGAAGGGTGCCACTGAACAGACGTATGTAGAGAAAAATAAGTAGTATCGGCATCGAACCATTAAGCCATTATTGTTATAAATTATTATTATTACTACTATATTTAAAGAAAGGTTTAGCTAAGAAATAAAATAACGTGGAGATGGTTGGGGGGTGTAGCGAGCAAATAAATGCAAATAAACAAAAACTATTTATTTGTGCTGACGTTTTATTCGCTGACCGCACCCTCCACCCTGATTATCTTCTCCACATATTAATCCTTAGTCCACTATTAACCCCTCATTATGAATCCAGCAGTACGAGGCCAACGACGAGATAACAGTCATTCATATACACGTCCCTACACAGACCTGAAATTCAGGTCGAAACGTTGGCAAAAATAAATAGTTTTCATTTATTAGTGTTTACTTGCTGACCACATCCCCCCCCCTGGCCATCTTCTCCTCATGCTAATCTACTGTCAACTATTAACACCTCAAGAAAGAAAAGTGGGAACTAGTGCAAACCTGGACTAGTATAGATTTACCAAATTTTATCAACTAAGTATGCTTACTCATTTGATAAAAAAAATAGATTTTCTGGTTGCACCTATGTCTTGTCTTACAACGGCCCGTAGATATTTTTTCTCAAACGAGAAATCATTAATTTTTAAATATAGGTAACTAGTTATGAAATAGAAATTGTCCGAAAAAAGATTATTTTCTGGAATATTTGAGTATTAGTAACTGGCATTACTGTGCGACTAGTGTTTTTTTTTAATGCATTAATATTAATAATTTTTAATTTTATAAAACAATTTAGCAAAAATTATTGATATTGAAATTGAAAAATAAATTACTACTATATAAAGTATCATATCGCTGCTTTGCTTAAATTGTAACATATCTCACAAAAAAGTTTTTTTTTTTATTTTGTGGTATTCCATAGATTGTACCGTAAACTTGAGTTAATTTGTAACAACTCTAATAGCATTAATAAAGTCTGTAGGACGACCTCAGACCTCAGTAAAGAAAGTAACCGCAGTTTACGTTAGTCTTTGAAATTTGCCACTTTATAAATAAACTCAATTTTTTTTTTTTGTAAAATGTGCCACTTTTCTAGCAAAGCAGCGATATATTGCCACACAAACACAGTAGGACACTAATTAAAATCGATTGCCACTCGGAACAATGGCATTGTTCACTTCTATTCCTAACCTGTATCTATTAACCTCAATAGAAATAATTAATTAGTCCTGTGTTTACTAATGTGATTGCAAAATCAATTAGAAAGAGGAAAGAGATTGCTTTGAACCTCTTCGAACCTTGAACTTTTCAGTGTAATGAAAATTGCAACTAAGTTTCCACCCTATTTACTCTAGCTAGAATAATATCGTTTATATCTCAAAATTTATCCGGATATCTAGGTTGGGATGGGCGGGGCACGTTGTACGGATGGGCTGGACCTCAACTTCAAGGAAGCTGTATAGCACGGTGCCAGCTGGAAAAAGGAAAGTGAGTAGACCAAAGTTGAGATGGAGTAAGTGCCGATGCCGGAATCCTTGAAATCAGGAACTGGTGGATGGCTGCTGAGGATAGGGAAACATGGAGGACAACTCTTGAGGCAGCGAAGATCTAGTAATGGATTGTTGACCTCGGGATGGTGATGATGATATTTCAAAATCTTTATAAATATATCCGCTGCCTTTCATTGAATAATCTAGAGAGTATATTATTTGATTTCAAAGGGAAACTTTAAAATTGCCTATAAACGCTGTTATGAAAATCTTTAACATATTTATTATTTATTAATCAAAATGTGAATTGACATTAAGCATTACCAGAGAGATATTGGGATATTACAGGTAATAATTCTTGTAGTGATCATTATTTAGTTTTTGTTATTCTTATGTATACTACTAGTTTTTATTTAGTCATTTATGATGAAATATTTTGTAGAGAGTCCTTCACTAATCTTTGCTAACTGTTAAAGTATGAAAGTTAGAATTTAAATTGTTGTTAATTACGTACCAAGGAGTTTGTGAAAAAGTCTAAAAATTTAGAAATCAGAAATCTTTGGGTATGTATTATACGATTGTTCGTTTGCCAAAGATAGGATAACATTTGGAAACATTTTTGCTATTTATTGGGTTGTAAAATAAGTTCTTAGCGTTTTGGGTGATTTCAATAAAAACTTTAGATTCTTGTAAATATTTTTAATATGACCCGTTTTGATCTATTATATGTTGCCATCTTTCCTCAGATCTTTCCTACATCTCAGATTGTTGCGCAATCAACTACTCCATGTGCGTTATGCAGTCCTCGAGCGAATTAGAGTGTTTCCCGTTAAGAGAATTTTAAAGGGTCTGATATAAGTGAAAATTTGTAGGAGAATCTGGTGAATAGGGTGGGTGAGGGATCACATCCCAGCCAAACTTCAATAATTTTTGCTGGGTTTGCAAAGACACGTGAGGACGGGTGTTATCATGATAGAGTCTTTGCAATTATGAGACACAAATGATTCTAGACACTTGCATGAGATATGTTAAGTGTTTCTGCGATATCACGTGCCGTAGAGTGAAGGTTGTCTGTGACCAATGCTTGAATATGGTCATCAACAGTTGAAGGGCGACGCGAAAATGGAATTTTTAAAAACGCTACGAACTTATTATACAACCCGATATCAAGTGAATGTGTGCTATTTCTTGTTATGACTGAAGTCAATAAGATAAATGGAGTGTTATTCACTTCTTTAGGTTTAACATGAAAGACCCAATGAAAGTAACTGATATAATTATTCTAGAAGAATGCTTTAAAATATAAATAATTGAAATAACACAATCAATCTAAAATGCAACTAAATCGAAACATAAAATATACATGAAATAATAATTAAATTACCTGCTATTTATCTGGAAAAAAATTGGTCTATACAATAAACGAACCATTCTAAAGTGACAAACAGTGAACAATCGTTTGACCTTTCAACAAGTTTTGCTATCTCTACTAACAACACATCCCCAATCCAACGTACAGTTTTGCAATAATATAAAAGAGCAAAACTCAAGAGTCTCGCTGATCTGCACAATAGTTTATAAATGTGAAATTTAGCTGCTAGGATAATTGAAGGGCTAAATGGATGAAGGGGCTATATACCATTTTATGAATCATTAGTGTGAATGAAGATATCTAAGATACCTAGATGTAAAAGGGACAATATACATTTCAAAATATAACAGGCTCTAAAAAAAAAAAAAAATTGAACCTTGTTTTGTTAAAATTTTCTATTTGTAGCATAACCCCTTCATCCCCCTTGAAGAAGTTCATTACATATGTGTTTTAATGTACTGCCTCAAGTTGACATGCATTTTTAGACTGTTGATGAGAGATTTGTTGTACTTTGTTTTTATGAATGTGGCCTTGTGTTTTGTGAACTGAAATGTTATTTCTAATTATCTCCTAGGAACATAGAATATTTTTTTTAACCTTTCAATTTTATATTTTATTGAATTTTGAATTGGAATGACAACAAATTAGGGCATTTGTTACTGATAATAAATTAAGAGAAATCAGAAGTGACGTCGCCCCTTTGATATCATCTAGGTGATTTTGACGCACCTTCGAATAGGTCATACGCGCCTGTTACCTTACGGCCGCGATTCTCCTGTTGTATGCCTAACTTTCCGAACGCGACTTACCGTAAAACACATCTTAACCGAATGCCAAGCATACGACTCCCTCAAATCTTTGAATGAATTAGAGACCTCCATACAATTTTGCAGGATAACAAACAGATTGTGGATAAACTTTATGAATTACTCAATCATTGAATTTTTGATCAGGCTATTAATTCCTAATAATACTTGGAATAATTTACCCTAAGATTTAATCAAATTTTACCACCCCATTTTTCAATAGGTATTTATACATTTCAAGTTGGAAATTAAGACAAAATTCGGAAATAGAGGCAATAATGACCAATAACAATGCCTTAAAATAAAAAACGTTTCAATTTCAATTTCTGTTATTGCTACATCACGTTTTATATATATGACTGTGATCTCTATTCAGAGTCATTTTATTCTTTTCCATAATTTTAATTTTAAATAATTATTATAAAATCAAAATATCCTATTATTTTACCTACATATTTATTAGCTACATATATTTTTTATTGCCCATTTCTTTTATGTATTTGTTTTAAATAATTTTCGTTGTTTACATATACTTACTAACTAGAATTTTATAAGCATTTTATTATACGTTCTTTCCTCTTACTTAATATTATTATTTTTCTCATGCAGCTTTATCTTCTTATAGTACTTAGGCTACACATGTCTTTCAACACTATCTTGTATCTACAATAATAATTGTTTTCATATTTTCTAATCATTCTGTTATTCATTATTGTTATTATTTTATTTTTTGTTCTTACCTCTGATGAAGACTTTAAATTCTGGCCGAAACGTTGGTGCTAGATTTTTACTTCTTTATGTTCTTTTTTTTCTTTTTTTTAATTGATGAGTTAATATATAATAAACAAATAGATTTTATACTCCACTATTTCTAAAACCTTTGAACACGAGATCAGATCCAGTCGTCAATGTTAACCATTCTCCCCGACTCATCACATCATCCTTGATGATAAAGAATATGACACTGGCTTTGCATATATCCACTGAAGGGCATCCGGGCAATATAGGACTGGGGAATGTTATTTATCGGGGATTTGTGGAATTCTCCGCCATCTTATTACTGGTCATATCTTCTTACTGTGCCCCCGCCGTCGGAATTCTTCTCCAAGATTAGAAATACTCTTGAGAACGGTTTATCCCGGCATCCCCTGCACCAATCGAAAAAATGCAGTGTGTGTAGATATTATTATTAATTTGATTTATTTATTTTATTCTTTACTAGCTGATGCGGCAATGCTTAGTTATATTTCATTTCCTTTATCGTGAAAATGAAGAATCACAAGAGTCCATAAAAATTCCTATGGTAGAGTCCTGTTTATTAGGAGAGGGAATGGGAGAAAATGTTTGTTTGTAATAAAATATTATTTTTAGTGAAGAGAGATACGTTTCATGAATATTTTTTGCTCTGAATCTAATCGAAACAAAAACAAGGCCACCCTAAAATGTTATAGCTGATAATTAATGAAAATTCAGATATTTCTATTCTATAATAATTACAACTTTCTTTGTTTTTTCCCTAATAAAACTTAAGCTTTTTCGGAGATAAATGTTGTATATAAAATAAAAAAGCGTCCCCACAAAATGCGTTATATTACTTTTTATTCAAGGTAATTTACCACCGAAAAGCCACATTGAATAGTACAAACATCAAAGATTTAAATAGATTTTTATTTTTTTCAGGAAAAATTAAGAAGTTTTCTTTACGACGGTTCTCAACATTCTTTTAGGGATGCTGAATCTGAATATAGGTTTCACACCAAACAGGCAGAGGCTTCATAGCGAAAATAGACAAAAAAAATGTTGTGTTTTTTTTTAAATAGTAAACTAAGCATTTTTCAAAGCCAGACATTTAATAAAAATTAAAGTTGACAAAATACCCTATAAAATGAACAATGTACATCTAATTTTCGACCCACCAGAACCGTCGACACAGTGCGTTAAAAAAAAAACCTACTTTTTGGTTCTCTGGAAATTTTGAATGTTAGAAAACAAAAAAAAACTTCTTATAACACAGTTTCAGTACTCCAATTTCAGGCATCAGACTTTCATACTGGAGCAAAATTAGATAGAAGAGAGTTCTTTCGTGTTTAACTTATAATTATATTTAATTACATCTGCATTATTATTTTTATGTTTTAGATTATATGATTGTAATTACCGTTTTATTTAATTTCAAATTTATTGCCATGCTCTTGGATATACAATGTTTTTGGTGATTCCATTTGTGTTACGAGTGTACATAAATAAAACCTTGGTATTCCTAAACGAGAGCATGCAGTGTATAATTGTGAATTATTAAAATATTGATTCTCCAGTCCGCCCTTGAATATTGAATGTTGGAATGGAATCATCAGTTATTATAATTGTATCAAACGAAGACATTTAAATGTATTTTAATTATATTGTTCAAAAACGCCATAAATATTTGCACAATGGATTATTATGAATGAATAAATGGAATGTGTTTATTTATTTTAAAAAATGCAAAATATGGATTTATTTAAATAATTAAGAACGCATTGAAAATGGAAAAAAACCAGTCGAAGCCTGTGTGCAAATTTAACTAAAACACATAAATAAGAAAACTTATTTTTAAAATTAGTTAAATGTTTTAAAAACTCAACAAGTCTGTAATTTAAATCAACAGTACGGTATTTATGTTAAAATAAAGTAAACAATATTATCAAATTTATTACTAACTGTGGTATGGCATTGATCCCTCACATATTTACCAACTGAGCTCTTTCAGGTGACGCCTGTCATAGATAGTTGCTAACAGCTCTCCGATTAGAGCCTTTTAATAAACTGGAAAATTTTTTGGAGAGCAGGCCCACTGCCCAAAATATTTTATTCTAATTTTACTATAGTTGTGACAGATTCCCAATAAGTGAATAGCACCTTCCTTTTCTTCGAGTAACATACCGGGCAGTCATCGATCCCACCTAGGATCCGTGGTTTTACAGCTCAAATGAGTAATTCTGCTCGAGGCCGGAAAAATGACCGCATCGAAACAAGATCAAAATTATCATTTAAATACCGCATTTCTGTTCCAACCGAACATAAACCTGCATAGAAAGAAAAAGTAGATCATAGACATTTCTCACGATTACTTTGTTTCTCAAATTCCTGTCTGACTGCAATCATCCGCGCAGATTGGCAACATTTGAAGCATCGAGATTAACTCCTTCCATAGCATTCACTTCCCGTACCAATAAATTTTAACTAATCAATTCCCAATGGATAATTAATTATTATACCGGCAAATAAAAGATAGTAAAATATCTTGAATGTCCAATCACACGAATCTTCTCACCGGTTTTGGTATATATCATATAAATACACTTCAAGTGTCTTATTTCTTTACTAGAAAAAATTATTTTTTATATCTGACAAAATTTGGAAAAAAATAATTCTATTCATATTGATCAAGATTGTTTATTCCAAATTCTAATGTACAAAACTACTTTGAAGAAATCTAACAAAAATCTAAATTCATTTGTGATGAATTTAAGGAAACTGCTCTCAATATTGAAAACAATTCATGATCATCTAATATCAAAATCAAATTAATAATCATTAATTTAAAGATTCCCATACAGTGGGAATTAAATAGCTCAAGAAAGAGTGAAGAAACCATTAAATAGCTGATGATTTTGTAAATTTGGCAACAACACTTTTGACAGACGGCAACACTCTTAAAATGAAATTATGTGATTTCATATTTCAAGCATCATTTTGGAAATCTCTAAATTAAGATAGTGTAATCAGATTTCAACTATATTAAATATTTTCTAAGGGATTGTATATTGTTTGTTGAAAAACAACGAAATGTGGAATGTTAGTAACGAAAATTTGTAATACAAATGTTTTGTTTAACAGTATTCGATAACAGTCAATAATAATCGATGTAAATAGTGAGTACATATGTAAGATAGATTATTAAAATCAAAATATAAGCATATATACTTATTCCATGATTAATAGAATTTATAGAATGAGAACTATTAAATAAGATGCAATTATTAATTTAAATTAATAAATAATAAATAAATGAATTTTTAAAAAATCAAGACTGATTACTTTAATATACCTCTGAAATAGGTTATAAAGTTTAGAAATTTACAGAAAAAAATACTTTTAATTGATTTTTTTATTTTTAACTGTGTGCTTCATCCAATAAAAAAAAATCAAGGTGACTTTTTATTTCTAATAACTAAACTTGATTGGTATTCTGATTATCTATTATTATGAAGACGTAAATAAAAGTAGCAGATATAATACACATTTTACATAAACTTATAAAATCATTATATCACATATTTAAATAAAAAAGTAGAAATAAAACAAAAATAATATTGAATATACCAAGTATTTTATACAATACATATCATGGATAATTTGATTAACCACCAAACTTTCTATAGTGACTTAATCTGAAACCCTATTTTAATTTAATTTTCTAATTTCATAATGGACCAGATTAACTACTTTTGTCCATTATTATTTTATTTTTATGTTTCTCTGTATTAAGGTTGTTACCTCGTTTTGTTTTATCATGTCGTAACATTGGCACATCTTTGCTGACTGCACCTCCGATTATCTTCTCATAGAAAGAGAAGATTTATGAACACCTCATTTTAAACTTATTATTGAGAGTTCTTTAATAAAAAATATTAATAAAGTGTTTCAGAGAAGATTGAACAGTTATAATCATTAATATACCCTTAATCATGAAGTGAAATTTGAATTGTTCCTGTAAACGTGTCATGATGGATGAGGGGAGTCAGCAACTTTTTTAATATATTACCCCAAGACATTTTAAAATTACCAGAATCCATCAGGCTTGAAGTACAGACTCCTGAGGAGGCCGTCCTGAAATAACTTATGGTAATAAGACCGAGCGAGTCCTTGCATTGGGAAGGAGGGGAGTGTCAGGTCCTCTGGGTTATCCATTAGTCCGTATCGTCTTTGGCGGTGTCACTGTTACTAGAATATGGAATATAAATTTTGTTTAAAACATGGATTATATTTGGTATTGATGTCTTCATAGGGGTAAAGGAAAGTGCTGTTAACAACTACTGGAAAATACTTCAGGAAATATTATGAATTTGTATCCACCATAAGCATTAATTAATTAATCAATCAAAGTCTCTTCTCTTAATGATGGTTCTCCTCAAAATGTAATAAGTCTGAGAGGACGGAAATAACCTTTTTTCTGAAACATATTTCCGTCCGTCATCCATTTCCAATCTCCTTTTATTCTAATCTTACCTATTCAATATCCGTTCTCAATCTTCATATTTATACACAAAGGCCCACCGAACAGTAGCCTTTGACAGATCTTCCATTGACAGCTTCTCCTCCCTGTGGAATTCCATCCCCCAGAATTGAATTTTCTGGTTTTCAACAAAAATTTACAAATCTATAGAATATGTTCTTACTTTTCTTTAACACCTTTAACTGAACTATTACTCTAGCATCTTTTGTATTGTAAATTTATATATTTTTTTCCATTGTATACATTGGCTTTTAACATTATGTGCTCATGATAATCAATTATCATTTTTTTTCTTCAATTAATTATTAAAAGCTACATTGTGATCAAATATTATTTATTATATTTGTTTGTTTTTTCTACTGTAAGACACTAAAGCCAAATTTTTATTTTTTGTATTACTATTCTGAAGAGATTTGTTCAAGAATAAATAAAGAATTTTATTACTATTATTTTATTACTACTATTACTATTATTTTGCAATATTCTAAAGCCTATATTAAAAATATAAAACAATTAATTTACTTTTTTCTGAGATGTATGAAAATAAACTCAAGATCTAATTGAATGTGAAAACGTAGCTCTTCGACGAATAATGAGAATTACGGTGCTCATAGCCAGTAGAACAACAGTAAAACATTACAATCTATTAAAAAGTATTTATTAAAAAATAAATGAATTCGAGATCCTATTCTAACCAACATGATTGTATAGTGATCCATGGAATTCAATTTATTGAAGTTGAAAATTGCCCGTTATTTGATAATCATCCTTGTACGTAAAAACGATATAGGACCGTCGCTCCTTTGGGGTTCTATTGGGGTGGGTTCGGGCGGGAAGGATTGTCTTTTTATATTTCTTTCTGTTAAAATCTCTGAAATTTTTAGATTGTGACATGTTGTACATCAGCCTATTCGCTATAATTGTCTGTTTCAAAGATAAGAAAAGTAAGGCTATGACGGAGAGTGGGAAGGGTATTACGAAACTACTATTATTACTCATCTGTATTACTGAACTACTATCATTACTTATCTTTATTACTATGCAGAATTTATCCATTGTAGTATATTTTCAGTCTTTTTTCTTACCACGTCGTTTTATAATTTCAGGCGTTTTTAAAATATAGTTCGATTTAACTATCTTACGTCTCCCTCTTCCGTGTTAAGCAAATATTTTAAAAGTGATATAGGGCTGTCGTTCCCTGGAGATTTTAGTGGGGCGCGTCCGGGCGGGAAGGATTACCTTTTTATATTTTTTGTTGTTGGCATTGTAATGTAATTGAAAAATGAGTTAATTTTTAGTAACGTAGACCCTAGTCCATATATAATGAGGTATTATATCACAACAAAAAATGAATAAATCTTCATTTAGTTTCTTTTTATTATCGAGAATGCTGTTTTACTTGATTTAAAAAAACACTTATGTAAAAATACCGCCAAATCTTGTAATGGAACTCATTGTTCTCCCCCTAAAGAACAAAAAGTAAAGAAAATTTTCTTGTTTTGCATTCAAATTATCTTATTGATTCAGTTAGCGAATGTGAAAAATATCTTTCATTGGTTTTATTTATGTTTTAAGCTATAAATTTTATATTTTAGAATTCTACATTTTTCCTGAAACTATAATATAATTCTTACATTTCCAGCGGTACAGACTGCATCAACGGAACCCTCCTCAATGACCTTGATATTCCGAAGCCTAACATCAGCTTCATCACTTACTGGAAGATAGTCGCTAATAGCAATGTCATCCTGGACCCCGAACACAAGTACCTTCCTCCGCAGCACACCCTCACCATCTATAATTATTCGAGGCTGTATATCAACCTGGAGGGCTGCGTGAACACGCTGCGAGGCGAGTGCGTCGAGTTCGTCAAGACCCACGGCAACGACGGCGATGAGAAGACAGCGCAGAGTAGGTTCCCCTGTTTCTACCACAAGGTATATATTTTTATTTTATTTTTCAATAATTTTATTGGTGTTATGTAGGTGCAATTTCCTGATGATGTTTTCAAGACATACGTTTATATATTTGAATATGCTATGGTTTTAGAATGACTCGTTCATGGTGGTAGCTCGTTTCGATCTGAACAAGACCTGGAAGGAACTGATGATCGCCATCTTCGTCCCTTCCTCGCTTTTTGTCATATCATTCATCACTCTGGTCGTCATTGGCCACTCCGTCCATGTGGGAGACGACGCCAAGATGCGGTGTACCCTCTGCCCGAAGAAGCCGGTCAAGACCAAAGAGGAGATCAACGCTGAAATGGACCTAGTCATGGACGGCATAATCGAGAGGACGAATGCCATGGCGGAGAGTTCGGCCAACACTTCGACGTAGTCCATTCTGGAAGTCGAACCTGTTCTCGACTGATAACAACACTCGTGACTAATGAACTATGGGCAAGTCTTAATGTAGTCTACCTGGCTAAGGGTTCAGAGCAAGGATTTTCGTGGACAAAAGTTGCGTATAAAACGGTAATAATGAATGAAGACTGCTTTTTAAAATAACCATGCGTTTCTTTATTTGTCAAATTATTGCACCGTAGTGCAGCCAGGTATGAAAATGGACTTATTCAAGCTCTGGGCACTTAGGATAATTTTGGAGTCTGAGGTAAAGTCAAAAATATTGTCTATCCATTAATATTATCGAATGAAGTTATTTGATTGTCACTCTAAAGTATCTTTCTGAAACCCTAGATAACGAAATCAAAGGTTAAAAATGTTACCAAGCACTACGAGTAACAATAGATGATTTAAACTTCGAACACTTATATCGTTACTGGCTAGACACTTTTTTTGACTATAATTTTCAACTGGGATCAACCCAAAATATATGACTTATAGCTATTAATTGTACATATATCTATTAATTTAAATTTATATATAATTGCCGAGAATAAATTCCTGCAAGTGCGTTCATGTATTATAAATAATCTATTAAAGACAGCTAATATAAAATTTCATTAACTCTTATATACAAAAAAATTGAATTGAAGGGATCATAACAGATGAAATGGCCAAAAATTCTGGAAGACGTCTATTTTTTTTACCATCTGAATAAAAGGAATTCATTTAAAAATCCGATGCATTTACAATTGCTATTACATTTCATCTTGAAAATTTTTATATATATTTGTAAATAAATTTTAAGCGGTTTCTAACTATATCTTAATGATAGATAAAAAAGCTTAGATATTAAATATCAAAACTGATAAGTGACTTTTTTATTTATTTTTTTATTGTCAATTAAAAGTTTATTGATCTATGGCTGATCTGAAAAATATGAATGAAGGGGATTATTCTTTTTAATTTCTTCTATCAGCATTAACTTGTTATTTAAAAGAGTTCTTTAAACGGATTGTTTATTCTGTATAACAAATTTAAAATATTTTTGTAGTTAAATCAATACTTTAACTCACGACGAAAGAAAAAAGTGGTCAATACAGCTATATTTTCTCTATTACTTACACAAGCAATAAAGGCTATTAAAATTTTTAATTGAGATTTAAAAAATGGGAAACCTCATCGTTATTTCCACCCTCGGCATTTAAGACCAGGAATTCGTCTCACAATGAGTGTGAGCTATTGTCATCAAATAACTAGAAAATGGGTCGTTAATGTATTTAAGCAATTTATTTTTATCAGTAATCCTTCGAAAAATAACTGCTTTGAAAATAATAATTATACTCTTCTATAAAACTACTTTTATTTTTAGTTAATTTTTTTACTATCATTATTTTTAGACGAAAGATTATTACTTAGTTGACCGTATGTGATGATTATAGAAAGATGGTCCGGGTGGCGGTCAAGAAAGGTACATAAATGGTAGAAAAACTATTGTTAGTAATCAAATAAGTAGTTTTAGTACTTCTGTCGATCGCCACTCGGTTGCTTATTCTATTGATTTACTATATAAAATGCAGTCTTCTAAATTTATTTTCGAGATTTGTACACTATAATCAGGAAAACTATTTGGGGGGGATTAAATTATTGTAAAACAGTACATTCAATTATTTTCTTAGTTTTAGTATCTTAAAATGTATTATAGTAAGTTCAAGAAAATAAGTTTCTTATGAGATATATACATTTTTTTTTTTTTGTTAGTGAAATATTACATTTTTATTTAGCTGGAAAGCATATTTCCCTTTTCACTTTCAATGAAACCCTAAATTATTTTTCATAAACTCAGAATCTCCCAACTTGTATTCTTTATCTTATCGGTAAATAATTAATTTAAATACTGTGTCAATTATTGCTTAAATATCCACCATTTAGACTAAATTGTTGTATAGTTTATTTTACATTTTTCTTACCATTTTCCAACTAACTTTATTTTTATATTCACACATGTTTTATTAAGATTATTGGCCCCTGTCCACGATCCAACTGTTGCACAATACTCCATACTGTGCTGCATTTCTTTTTGCGTAACTAACCCAGCGTACATGTCGTTATTCTGTGCTCAAATGTTTTGTACACCACGGTCTATAAACTGTTGTCCAATCACCAAACTTTCTCCGAGACGATAGACGGAATTGCTTGGAAACCAAATGTTTGTTGTGAAACCAATTGATGATTTATGAAGACCTTTAGACAACCAGAGAAAGTGATAGAAAATCTCCTCATTTTACATCAGGTAGTTCTGTAGTTAAGGAATCCTCTTATCCATTTCCTTTCTAATCTTTGGCATGTAGAGTCAGAAATTTTCATAGTTGTGACGTTTTCTATAGACATCTAAGAACGGTCATAACGTTACTTGTCTAACATCATGTAGTTTATTCCACCGTAAGTATGAGTAAGCTAGTAGTAAGTAGTAAAGTGTTTTCATGTAATAACTTTAACAATCTTAATCATTTCCTTGTTTGTCAAATGTTTCGTTAAGTTTCTAATATTTTCTAATATATTAATAGTACAAACTGGTTAAGAGGTACACAATCGTTATGTTTCTTTCCAGACCTTTTTAAAAAAAAAAAAACAATTATGTTTGATCAATTTTCAATTTTTTGTCAGAAGTTCTTCTTCGATTATTTTTATCAATAAAATTTAATATTTCAAGGGAGTCAACATACTTTAATGCTGAAAATTAACGTTTGCTCTAATTCTATCGCACTTAAATACAAAAAATACTTGCAAGTTTAGATTTTATTTTGTATATTATTCTAAAAAAAAATGGCGGAAGCCACTTTGGTTACAGGTATTTCTACATCTAAGTCTTCCGTGGAAGAAAAGTTTTGTCCCGCTCCTCTTTTTCATCGAATCTAGCACGAAGTGAATATTTCTTATTCACTTATATCTTTCTCACTTTGAAAGGAAAAAGCTTTCAAGATGAGTAGACCATCAAATAGCACTTCTGTGAATTTTTCAGAACCTTGATATCTATCATATACTATCATCCGCATTCGAAAAGTTTGTAATACGAGGTGACTAAACATAAGCAAGGTAAATATCCGGGAATAAAATATTACGAATCAATAAATAAATATAATTTTAACTTTATAATTGTTCTCCGATTTTCCGTAAAAAAAAAAAAAGTCCGATCGTCTGAAAGCGCCTAAAAACAGTGCTGATGAAAACTAATTAATATTTTTAAAAAATAGATAATGATCTAATTTTTATTATCAGAAAAAACAAAAATCAATTAAACAATAATGCTTGTAAAATTGACAAGAAAGTTAAAAATTAACTAAAGCAATGAGGTTATCATTGGAGGATTATAAAACAGATTTCGGTCTCTCTCAATTCGGTCTTCGGACTTAAAAAGCAGTAAAGAACTTCTTCAGTTCAGACTTCTCAAGCCCACTTTCATAGTCAATGTTATTAAGGAATATACTCCTTAGACGGTCAATGTAAAGACGTAAATGTCAGTGAATAAGGGAGAGATTTTTATATTGCAATAGAAGAGCAAGGGCTTAACAGCCCCGACAGTGCAAGTCCGATTGAGTGAGCTCTGGATATCTCTTCTTAATCTCCTATTACAATATTAAAAAATCCTGCTAAAATTTATTTAGGAAATGGCCGTTTTAGTCTATTTATCGTTATTATTTTGAAACAAATGTCTTCTGCCTTAAGCTATAAGAGGGAAAGATTTATTATTAATAATACTTTAATACATTACTTTATTTTATGCGGAAATATTTTTATAACAGATAATAT
>NW_027109834.1:950007-955093 GCF_000696795.3 Halyomorpha halys
ATATGACGTTTTCCAGCCAGATATGTGTAATGTTTTTTTTTACATTCTTTTCTATTTTTAGTTTTTATTTAATGCCTTTCTTAGATTATTTATCTTTTCATAATTTTTTTTAATTATTTCAACAATTTGTTTTTTTATTTACAAGCAAACCAAATTTATTTAATATTCTCCTAGATATGACAAAAAAAGTTTATAAAAGAAGGCTGGAATACTACCATACAGGCTCTCATGTGATCTTTCCTTCAGTTTATTATTATAACTTATTCAGTTATCAGACAGACACTAGTATAGCAGTTCATTGATATTCCATTACTAACATTGACTTTCTTGAAATTCACTTTTATCCTTGTTCCCAGCCCCTATCGCAGGAATAGTCTCATTAGTTCCTCAATAATTTACAGAGGTCGGTATTGGATCGACACACTTCTTCAGATCCAGTTAATGTATTGATTACCGGTTTTTTTTTTCATATTTCTCTTTCTTCCCTTACATTCCATGTTATAGATGGAAATTGGAAGAGAAGAATTCATGAATAACATTATTTATACAATATCAACGACTTTGACTATTTCGATGTAGAAAGTTGGTTCGATCATATTTTTTTTTCTCTTGTATTTATCATTCAGTTACGAAGAAAGTATTTTGTTTAAAAATAATTGGCTAACATCCGTATTATTCATACAACATACTATAAGTGAAACCGTAATTTTCTCAGTTCTTCCAATGCGATAAAACTACAGCTTACTTGAAAGTTCAATAATACAGTTATGCCTTGATAAATATATGTATTTGAAGTATTAGTAGTTAAAATGGCAGATCTGACACCTTGAATGATAATTTTTAAAAGATACAAATAAAATATTAATTTTCAGCATTACATATGAATGTTACTGAATAAATAAATCCTAAATACATGGAGTATTTGTTTTAGAAAATTTGTGTTATCAACTTCTAATAATAATCTTTTTTGACAAATTACAATTCTACATTTAGAAATCATCTAGTTTATTAAAAAAAATTACATAACTTTATATTTTACTTATTTACATAAGATACCTCATAATATTTTTATAAAAGGTGATATATTGACTTTTAGAATGCTTCTCAATTTTTCTTCAAAGATAAAATTAGCATTTAACGAGATTTTTTTTTTCAAGTTTTGTTCAGTAATGAATAGGTTATGAATAAAGTTTCAGATTAAATTCCCTTAAAGGAAAACCCTGAAAACTTAATAATATTTTTTCTTTACTTATAAGTTTCTAATCAACGTGGAAGTATTTGAGCACTCGATCACACTTTTTCAAGGCATTTTGATCACTTTGTTAGATTTTCTCTAGTACCCTCCCTACAAACATTTTTTAAAAATTTATTTGTTCAAATTTACAAATGTATAAAAAAAAATACGGTAAGTAAATGTGATAAATATTTCAGATCACAAGGTAATAAACACCTAATGGTAGTACTTTAATCACTGCTTTAAATTAGATCAGTGATTTAACAATCACCAAAGGATTATCAGTGATTGTTAAGGATAAGAGATCAATAACTGATAGATTTTGAAATAGGATTTTGGAATGAAAAGAGGTATATCTATTTCGGGCCAAATCTGCAATGAATGGGTTGTTGAGGTCTTTATGAATGAGTTTATTTGGGACGTAATAAGGAGCATCAAGAATTTTACGGAGGATTTTTGATTGTAAGGATTGGATATGAGGGGAATTCGATGGTTTGGCAAAGCTGGAATAAGATGATCTGATTATCATAGTTTTTAAGAGTTTGTTGTAGTAACTGGGAAATTTAGAGCGTTTGTCAAGTAGGTGTTGTAGTAATTGAAATCTAAGAGCAGTTGTCATTTCAGTCTGGTATGGGGATTCTAACTAAGTCTTTTGTTAAGATGGAGTTCTAAGAAGCGAATCTGTTCAACAGTAGAGGATTACGACGGAGAGTAAAAGTAATCTGAAGGAATTTGTTGGGATTTATTTTGATTCTCCAGTTTTGGCACCATTCTTCAATGTAGGTTATGTGTGATTGCATAGTTTGCGATGCAATAGTATGTTCATTTTTAACAAACAGTACACATGTGTCATCAGCTTATGGTGTTAGGAATGTGTTAGGGTGGGTCGGGATATCAGCTGTATAAACTATATAGAGAATGGGACGAAGGATACTACCTTGATGAACACCGAAGTACTGAGAAAAGAGAGATAAGTTATGATTTAAAAAATGATTAAAATTAATTATCCGTGATATTTCGAAATTTCAGAAGGGCTTAACACTAAACCAAATCAGAAACGATTGGAAAAGCCATATCGTCACAATCCTGACTCATAGGACATATTAAACGTCTACAATTCCTATCTGTGGGGATTTCCGTTTAGTCCTAAACTCGTCACGTAAAAATTTGTCTTACATCAAAATGAAGCCTCTTTGTGGGATTTGTAATATCAAACCCTATAAAAATACGCTATACCTGAAATATCTGCAATAGTTTCCACTCAATAATCAAAAATAAATCGCCTGAGCTTAGGTAACCACTTTGTCACGGTTATCTTACGCGGCATAAAACCTGTCTCATTCACCAAGTGAATTTGTCTTTTTTTTTGGGGGGGGGGGGGAATTATTATTAACTCTACTAGACATAATCATAAAACCTCTTAACCGCGTACAAAATGTTTACAGTTTTCCCCATAAGTAAATAATTAACACATTTCAAAATTAATTAAATAAATAAGTACAAAAATGTTATCAACAATTTAATTTTAAGTCATTCATCATAATAATTGAAATTCCAACAGAAACAGTATTGTATTTGTGCATTTGTGAAACCTTAAATAACTAATTTAAATATTTTGGAAATTTTATTATACTATACTTCAATATTCTCAAATACTGAAGGTTCTGATTAATATTGTATGAATCTAAGACTTCTCTGAACATGAACATGTAAATTACAAATCAATAGTTACATTTTAGGAAACGTATCAAAAACTTTTGTAAAGTATTATCAAACAGAAATAAAAGTTTGTCTTCTCTCGTTATGGTACATAAAAATGTTTTCACACTTTCTGAACACCAGACAACTGCATGCTCCAAAGTTAACAATTAATACGCCGTTTATTAATAATAATAGGCGTAAATTATTTAAGTTTTTTGGAAAAATCAATGGTACCAAAACTACTCTATTAATAGTATATTTACTCAAAAGAAAACATTAGTAATTTTTTTTTTATGTTTTAGGGTTTGACCCAAATCCTCAGAACTTTTTATCACATTTACACGATTTATTTACATCCTCATTGAGCATATGTCTTATTTAGTAATGTCATTAAAATCATATTTAAAATTAAACTAAGATATACACTGACTTTGTGCATATCATTCAGGCATTAAAAACAATCTTATGTTCTCTCTGGCACTTCATTGTATTGTTATTGTCAAAACCTTTGAATAATGAAAATATTAGTCAGGAGGACTTGGTGCTATTGATTTAAATTCTCTTAAAATTTAAAAAGAATTATCTTTTATGTTTCTACCCAACAATCTGCTAAAACATAGTAAGGGCCTACGTACCAGCATTGAAGGATACATCCTCTTTCTCTGCCTATTTTGCCTGACAAAGGGTTAATTTTAAATAAGCCTCAATTTTCTTTGAGAATAATGAAGATTAGCTCGGTGTTAATTATGCAATAATTAATATCATAGAACGCAATTTCTTGGCTTTGATCAGTCAGCGGCGATTTAATTATTTTTGTCTCTTAGTTTTAAACCATAATGTATTTATTACTTATTTATGTATTTATTTATTTCTAACCAAGCTAATAATCTAAAAGAATAACGAGAAACATTTTCTATAAAATAAGTAGCTTACTACAACTTCGTAAACAGTGCATTACTAGTCTAAGTAACAATACAATTTATACTTTCCAAGAACAACCTCAAACTTTGCCTTATCCCAGTTTAAGATAGACTGTACCAAAATGTAGTAAGAAATCATTATTTCAATTTTTATTGTCAACCAAACATTTGTATCTTACCTTCATTTTACGATTTTTAAATTAAGCAAATTTCGCATAATGAATATACATAGGCTTGGTCTCATATAACCGGACCATTTAAGCGTTTTTATGTTTAATTTGAAATTCAATGATAGAAGTTGTGCAGGGATTAATTTCTATCAATATTGATAGCACTGTGCGAAAACACTTATTATTTTTAAGTTTTAGTAGCAAAATTTTAAAGATTTAAAATTTACAAGCTTTTATTTTAACTCGAAATTCTAACCCTTCGGAAAATCTATTTCAAAGATTTTATTCCATTATAATTAAGTTATTCTTGAAAACATAAATAAACGCTAAGGTTCTGATTCAGCAAAATATTACATTAAAAAAAAAGCTAATAATTATTGAAAATTTACTAAAAAAACCTAATTCCTTGGACCATATCCCCTTCTTTATTTAATATGGATTTACTAATATTGACAAAAGAAGACTCGAAATATATTTTAAGCCATATCATGAAACATACATTTGCCTCTTTTACCGAATATAAAACATCAGATTCAACTTCTTGTGTTATTCTTTACAAAAACACCAGCCCTTGTATGGAAAAAATGGCAAAGTTTATGAGAGGAAAAAGGCATGAATAAGATAAAAATTACGAAATCAAAGGTCGAAAAATTATTTATTGTTATTTATGACTGTATTTACATAAACACAAATCTAGTGAATTTAATATTAGATTACAGCAGTATCATAAAGACATGTAGAAAAACTATCAATTGGAGGCACTCTAATAACATTTCTACATTAGAAGTTCTCTAGGCCATCTCCTTGTCAGGATTGTGAGGAATGGAAGAGGAAGCAAGGTTAGAAAGTGGTTTACCTAAACCACCTGGTTATGGAGTTTATAATAGGAGGATTGATATCTAGTTCGGGCCAGGTCGGTAGGGTCTTAATGCAAAATAAAAAATCATAGAATTTAATTTACTTAAAGATAAGTTCTTTGAGTAATATTTGTATTGTACTGAGGGTGCGATATGATATTATATTATCCTTTTATCCTTTTACAGGATGAAAGGATTATAATT
>NW_027109834.1:955143-961026 GCF_000696795.3 Halyomorpha halys
TATAAAATAAATAAAAAACTCCGTAGACATCCCAACCTGTACAATAAAATTTAATTAAAGTCTACCATAGAAAAACTAGTCGAGGCAATTCCATTGCATATCAGGAAATTAAGGCGATAATGACCAAAATTATTAATGCCTCTTTAAAAAGAGTTATATTTTCAAATAAAATAAATCAAAAAGTAAATAAAAAATTTCTAATATTAATAAGTTATTTTCTCCTTTTTAAATTATGAATTTAAAAGATACCTTATTATGAAAACAGGGATACCTATTCCAGAATTGATCTTAAAAAAAATTTAACTTGGAAATAAGTCAACTTTTAACAAGTCAATTTCCGTTCTAGAGAAGTAAATATTATGAAAAAAAAATATTACATCATTTTTTTCGTTTATTATGTCTTCTTTTATTTTTTCTTAAGCCCCTCATATATGTAGAGGGTATAAATATTTTAAGATGGTCATATATCTTCTTAAGCAAATGCTTTGTGATTTAAAGAAATCGAATGAACTCTTTTGTCGGTTGAGAAGGGGATGACAATTGAATTGAAGAACCATGCCTGCATAAACATGTGTGTGAAGCCTTGTCTTTGAAATGTTCGTTCTTTTTACTTGTTTGGCAATGTAATAACCCATCAAATAAGTTTTAGAATTGTTTTGTTGTATCAAATTTTATAAGACTTGCTTCATGTCTATATATACTTCTACAGACCATTCATTTCGCATCTGATACAAACGAAATAATATACATTTTTTCTGATTCACTGAGAATTATAAATTGACTTTCAGATAAAATATGTTCTAGAAATATTTTATTTCTAATAAAGTATAAAAAGGACTCAGTAGTATTAGTCTCGATTGTGATAGCCCAAGAAGAGAAAAAAAAACAGTTATTACACCCCAATTTTTGATTACTTTAATGAAAACTATGTATTATTACTAGTAAAAACTAATGAGTCTGTCAAGTATAGGTAGTGGAAGTAAAAAAATGGCGGCTGTTTCAAAACTTTATAAAAAATAATTTTTCATTCCGAGCTTTAAAATTAAAAACAACACTAGAAAATCTAATATAACATCATTTAAAGTAGAAGAAATTTGCTAAAATATGAATCCTAATAGATATATTTTCGTTCAATAGTTCGCGAGTTGTAAGTTGCAACATTTCATAAAGAATACACTGAAAAAACAATAGTTTGTGAATTTATTTTGATAAATCTATATCTCAAAAACTATTTGACGGACAGATGTCTATTAGCACTCAAATTATTTTTTTTTTTCGTAACCTCCATTATTATTAAATTTATACAGTGCAACCATACACATGCATAATAGAAATGACAAATATATACTAGCATACTACTACCTTGGATTGCCTTGTGGCATTGTAAGGCTCGTAGCAGGATTCAATCAAGGTAGTCAAAATCATGCAGCTAACTCAATTAAATTAATTTAGATATATTTTAGCACTCAAATTAATTTTTTTTTTCGTGCCCTCCTTTAAAGATTTTAATTGGTATTTTGTAGGTACATATAGAAGGTATGCTATATGTATAGCTGGGTGTGAAGTATACCTTGGATTGCCTTTTGGCATTATAAGGTTAGGTGGGGGGGTCCAATGAAGGTTGTAAACTCGGTTGGCTTACGCTAGTGGATTATTGGAATTTTTGGAAATTTTTAATAAAAAAAAACTCAAATTAAAGCTAGTTCAATGTACTATATAGTAGTTCATAATGTTTATATTCGTGAGATTAGTAGTTTTCATGATATTTGACAAATTAAATTCACAAAAAGGTAATTTCTAGTTATTTTGACAAAAAGTTTAATTCTTTTGAAAATATATATCTCAGGAACCAAATGACGTACAGATGTTTCCCAGCACTCAAAGTAGAGCTAGTTAAATGTACTATAAAGTAAAAGAATGCTGGCTGACATCTGTATGTTCCTGAGATATATTTTTTCATGAATTAAAATTTTTGTCCGAACAACTAGAAATCAACACTGTGAATTTATTTTATCCAATAGCATAAAAAGTGCAAACGTGAATTTAGATTGTCAAATATCATGAAAACCACTACTCCACGAAGATGAACTTTAGAAATTACTGTATAGTACATTAAACTAGCTTTAATTTGAGTGCTAAAATACATCTATACGTCTGATGATTCTTGAGATATATTTTTCCTAAAATAAATTCACCAGCTACTGATTTTTTTCTTATTCCGTTATGAAATGTTGCAATTTAACAAGCTATATTTCGAGAACTAGCGAACTTAAATAGCTCTATTAGAGTTCATATTTTAGAAAATTTACTCTACTTTATATGATGTTCTCTTTGGTTTTCTAGTATTGTTAGTTTTAAAGATATAGAGCTCCGAATGAAAAATTAATTTTTTTTAACGTTTGGAAACAATCACCATTTTTTATCCCCCCTTACCTACTCTTGACAGACTCATCAATTTTGACTACTAGTTATTTATAGTTTTCATTAACGCAATCGAAATAACTCTTTTTCACTCCGGCTTTTGTACTATGAGAGTTTTCTACCATATCATTAACATAACTAGAAAATACTAACATCATCACTTGTTCTTAAAGCGATAAAAAAAAGTTTTTTTCATTCGGAGTCCTATATCTTAAAAAGTAGAAACAACACAAGAAAACCTAAGAGAAAGTCATTTAAAGAATGGTAAATTTCCTAAAATATGAGCCCTAATAGAGCTATTTACGTTAAATATTTTTCGAGATATAGCTTTTTAAAAAGCAACATTTCAGAAAAATAGGACGTACTGAAAGATCAGTGAATTTATTTTGAAAAATGTATATCTCAAAAACCATTTGACATACAGATGTCTGCCAGCGCTCTAATTAATACTAGTTTAATGAGCTATAAAGTAGTTTATGATGTTTATCTTGGTAGGAGTAATAGTTTACATGAAATTTGCTTTACAGACTCATCAATTTCAATTTGGACTACTAGTTTTTTATAGTTTTCATTAACGTAATCGAAATAACTCTTTTTCATTCCGGCTTTTGTACTATGAGAGTTTTCTACCATATCATTAATGGAATGAACCTATCTATTAACATAACTAGAAAATACTAACATGACCATCACTTGTTTTTAAACGACTATCAAATTGAATTCTTTCTTAAGTAATAATTTACGTTTCACGATAATATCTTACTTTTACTGAGTATTCGCTTACCTTAATGTCCCTGTAACAAAGAAATTTATTTGGAAATCATGTAGAAAAATGTTCTCCTTTATATTAAAAAACGTTTATTAAATTGTACGGGTTGGTTCCTTATTACTTAATTTAAAGAAACGTATAAATCTTTGTAAACTTTTGCGTTAAAATTTCTAAATTTATTTAAAATTGAGGATTTTTCCCTTTTTTTTCCTTTTTGTCGAGTGCAAGGATGAATTGAAAGGATCTTTCTTCCACTTCACTCAACTTATATCTATCGTAATCTTTTCTGATCGTGTTTTAAGACAATGTTCCTGGATTTTATTATATTCTACTAATTTTTATTTATTTCTATGAATATACAATAGAATCGATTTTCAAATTAATTCAATTCATAAATCGGGGCTGCATAGGATAAGGTTATCCATATTTTTTTTTTATTATTGTTTCATTCATTTATTTTTTAACGATTTTCATACAAAGTGAAATTCATTACAAGCACATGTGATAATTACAAATTCTTCGATCAATATTTAACACACGAAATTTACTACACCTCATTGCATTCTTTTTTCACAAAGGGTACAATAATAATGAAAAAAAAATGACTCTGTTCTTAAAAATTCATTAATTGCATAAACTTTTAAAACTCATAACTTTTATCCTATAAAACTCATTGAACATCAAATGATTTTCTGTGAAATACACTTTAAAGTATATTTTATTGGCTAGAACACAAAAACGAAATGCCATTTGTTAAGGAAAAGTCTGAGGAATAAATCAATTTTATTTAAATTCATTATTAAGTTTATTAAAATAGTCCAACACTGTGATATATATATATACATATACATCTGGCGGTCGAGCGTGATTTTGACTAAACCACCTCCTAGTAACAGTACTTCTTTACAAAGTACTGAACTTCCAACCCTTCATGGTTTGTAGCGGTATATATATTAAAATGAGAGTTAAAAATGAAGCATAAAACATAAATAAACAATATATAATGCATACCATAAAAATAAGTTGGAAACGTAACGGAGAGGTAAAAATTAATACACCAGCGTTTGTGATAACATTAATAAAATTATATTTAAGTTTCTATTGCTAAATAAGTCGTGGTATAATTACCATAACATTAAATAATTAAGATCAATTGACACCGTAAAATATATGTGCTACAAAAAACAAACGTGTAAAATTACAACAAAAATTAAAAATATACATATAGATGTTCAATAGTATGTGAACTAAGAAGTAGATTGTCAGGTTACATTCAAGAAAAACATTTAAGAAATATTTGAAACTATTTAAAAATTATAACTGTTTACCACTGAAGATGAACAAAAATTCATTAAACTAATTGCTGATTTCATTTGAAAATATACATTACTTTCACTATTGTTTATTATTATCAGAAATTTACTTTAGCTAAGGATGAAGACAATTTTAGTTGTCCATCACCAGTTACCTAATTACTGTTTATGGTAAAACTTGTAATATGCGACCATTTTCATCGTCATTTTTTATGAAAACCAACCAACGATTCCCGTAATAAACTCGAATATATACATATAAAATCATATATCCATATTTCAAAGACTTTTGCCCTTTGGGATCTACCGGAAAAGATCGAGGAAACAGGAAATAAAGACGAGATAGAAAAAAGGGCTTAGAGAAAGAAATGGAAGGGCATTGAAGAAGTGAGCTTATAGAAGAGGCCCTAGCAATAGGTCGCTACCAAGGGCACACCTTTCACAACACTTGTCTCTGTCGATAGCTAGGCTTCTCTTTCTTTGTAAAGATTGATTAATTATTAAAATATTATTTATTTATTATTATTCAAATGTTATTGACTATCACCTTCTTCTTCAAATTGTATGCTAAAATTTAACATGGTTATCATATGAATATAATATATAATTTTTAAAAATCTATTTCGTACCTCTCCCAAGATAGTGACAATACTCTACAGACTATTACTTAAATGCATGTAGATAGTCCTTTTTTGTAAGTCTATTGTTAGTCGTTATAAATCAGAATACAGAGTTTTATTATAATTCTTGATATTTTGGATTGATGAGATAAGATCTTATTTTTTTTTCAGACAATTGATATTTTAAAGTTAGCATTTTTTTTTTTTTAAATGTAATTTTTTTCACACTTATTTTAAACATTATAACAATTAAAATATAAGTTATTGCGTCATATAAAAGTTTAAAAACAATTCTATCTATATGATTACAATTTATTTACACTTAAATAACATATAGCATTGTTTTCTTAAAAAATCTAATTTTTTTCACACTTATTTTAAACATTATAACAATTAAAATATAAGTGATTGCGTCATATAAAACTCTAAAAACAATTCTACCTATATGATTAAAATGTATTTACATTGAAATAGCATACAGCTTAATATAGACCAAAAGAATAACAAACATTATTAAATAGAGACAATTGTACTTTCTGGTGTATTTATATTCATAAATCATAATTGATGAACAAGTGAATATATAATTGACGTTTCAAATAGCTCAATGATATTCTTTGATCTTTAAATATTTATTGTTGTTACTTATTTATTTAAGAGTAAAATGTAATTACCTAGAAATATTTCACTTGTTTGCTCTCTGAATAATCATGGCGAATAGTACTAAATTTTGGCCAACTGCTAATATTTTAGTATAAAT
>NW_027109834.1:961076-972773 GCF_000696795.3 Halyomorpha halys
ATTTATAATAATTTAATATAAATATAATATTTTTCTTTTCTTTTTTTAACAAACATTGTCACATCATTGTAACATTCCCTAGAGCTAGGTCCTTCGACATTGTGTAGATTTTTAAACCAAGAAGACTACCGCGATACTAGCACTAGCTACAAGGAAACAGGCCAACACGGCAACTGGTAGCAGTGAAATAGCCCGGCTCTAAAACTTTCTTGCAGAATATATACAAGCTGCTACCTTGTAAATATGACTACACTGGACGTGATTACAATCAGCTAGTGAATTAGCAGGCTTGTCGCTTGCAAACCCACCCAGGTAATCTAACCTTTAATGAGCCTGTAGGTAGGTATAATTATATATACCTACCCAGGTATTCTAAAACATAACAAGCAATATTAAACAACATTCAGAAAAAATATAATATTTTATGGAAACTGAAATGTTTTATTATTATTCCCCTGTAAGCTTCGATAATATAATACTCGTTTCCTTAATTTGGTATATAAAAATCATAATTTATTAATTCTTATTCATTTGTGACCTAGATTTCATTCTATCTATATCTTACTTGGTCAAAAATCAGTAGTTTAAAAAAAAAAGAAAAGAAAATTTTTCACTGTTATACTTTTTGTTTTACAGTGTTATTTCCTTTAAGTATAATTTTTTTATACGATGTAATCTCGGTAATCGGAACTAATTCTTTCCGTGGGGGGGGGGGGGTGTATTACTGAAAAGTTCGGATTAAAGAAAATATTAAGAAAAATGGCGTAAAAAAATAGGAATGCACGTAACTATTTTTATTTCTTTTTTTTACATATTATTTTGGAAATTTGACGGTTTTAAATTTAATCTTTTTTAAGAAGTCTTCTTTTTTTTTTTTTTTTTGTTAGGTGCTCTGAGTCTTATAACATCGCTGGCCACTAGCCGCACTTAGGGTGGCTACACTTTTATTTCCTCTTACATCCCCAGTCACCTAAGTGATGATTTAACTTATTAAAAAAAAAATATTGTTCATACATAAGTGAAAAAAGTATAAATTAAAATAAAAAATAATCTTTGTACGGGTTCATTTAAAATGTGATAAAAAATATTGAGTTCACCAACAAACTTTGTATAAAGCACATTTGTACTATTAATTAAATTAGTTTTACAGAATCAAATGATTTATACAATAAATATTATATATTTCTAATACCAATAAAATATATTATAAACGCTTTCATTGGAATTATACTCTTATTACCCGATATCAAAGCTCTGACAAAATTTTCACGGTTATTATAATAAGTTTCCTATAGATTGGAAAGTTAAAAATAGCCTTTAAACATGTGCATTTTTATTTTAAAACAGAAATGTTATTCCCTGCTGAATTTCCAAAAAAAAAAAAGTAATTTTTTTTAAACACCAGTTCGGATTACTGGAGTGTTTAGAGTACCATAGTTCGGATTACCGAGATTACACCATATTTCTTTCCAATGTTTACAAAATCTAAACATTGTGGCAAGTTCTTGCTGATTTACAGATTATAAGTTATGTATATATTATTTATAAATAAATAATAAATTGATCAACATAGTCCATACATGTATTTAAAAATAACATAATCTATAGTCAACTAATACGGATAGTTAATAGTTCAACATCCATAATAAGCCTAAACAGTCCGATATCGGAAAAAGGATACAGGGCCACTGAGGCAAAAGCGATAGCGTAACTGTCACGCAAGTTTTGTTTTTTTATGAGATAATCGATAGTGGTGACTGTTGGGTTCATTCATATTAATTCGAAACGTCCATAGTGAGTCAATAAATCGTTGGACATTTGTTTACATGGTTGGAGAGTTTTAGCATTTTTAAAACTACGCATAATTTATTATTAATGAAACTAATTTAAATAGTTAGATAATGAGGATTTTATCGAAACCATTTAAAGTAGTCAATATTATAAAAATAGCTGATTGACCTAATTTAAATTAGGTCAATCAGCTATTTTTATAATACCTAATATTATAAAAATAGCTGATTAAGTTTTGCAGCCCATAATGTTTCTTCACTTTCCGCTAATGCAAGAGTTTTCCTGACTCCTAATCTCTCTCGAAAAAAAATGCTATATTTCTGTAAGAATTATGTTTGTCCAAAGCACCTTCTTCCGTTTACAACATTTCTTATCACAACCAACTGACCAACTACTTCTGTTCGTTTTAACTTTTTTCTTCTATTCTAAATAATAAATGTTTTGGCTATAAACTGTCTATTGTCTTGATGTATTATGTGTATATTATGTATCTAATTGAAGTAAATTTTTCTGAAATTATGTTGCTAGTACGTAACAAATTGTTTTAAACAAATCATTATGCTATGGTTGAGAAGGAATAATAAATCATCTTTTTTCTATTAACTCTTTCCAATCCATTGATGACATAGCGACGACAGTTGGTCACTATTAATGCTGGAGCTATAGGTAAACAAAGGTTAACAAAATAAGAAACAGAAGAGAAAAACATAATAATAATAAGTAAATGAAAAAAAAATTAACTCAAAGAAAAAGACCATCTTTAACACAATCATTCAGATATTTACATTTAGCCTGGCGAGCTCCGTCACTCTACCCGTTGTTGGTTACATAGTAAGGAGCATTGACTATTGTTCGAAGGACTTAGGACTGAAAGGATTGAACGCGTTTGATGTTAAAATGGTACACTATTAGTGTAGTACTAATAGTGTGTATTATTCCACTAGGATGGAGTGTAAAGGATTTATCTTTCAACGCTTAAAAAAATCTCTTTATACTACTTATCAGTAGTCACTTGTTAATTTTACAAAATTAAATTTTGTAACTAATTTTGATTAGTTATCCTCTAATATAACTGAGCGTAACGTAATTTTAGATTTCAGAAAACATAAAATGTAAGTTTAAAAGTAACTGTAATTTGAACTTACAACTGAATTATTGCCAATTTTTCTTTTCAAACACTCTCCTTTCCAATGGAGCATTTTATGTATAGCTTATCGTTTATTATATCTACGCTACTCAGAAGTAAAAATTATAAAGTTTTGATAGTAGTAGTACAGAGTTATTGTGTACTGAATTTAGTACACTGATCTTTCCTAAACATTTCTGAACATACTGGTTGGTCTTCATCAACTCAGTTCTGTACACAGTTAACTTTATCACTTATAATTAGGTTTCCGAAGTGCTAACGAACTCGAACGCAGAGAGTATAGAATTGATTCAGCCCTCGAAGCTCGATAATTATTCCAAGATCTAAAATGGATGATTTTCGTCATCCAATTAAAAGTTATTAACCGATATTATTTCGTGGTATGAATATTACAACCAGTTAGCTGAGGAATATAAGTAAATTTGCGGTCCATTGCTTTTGATTGACATTCACTGTGATACAACCAGACGCTATCTTTGCGCTCGTTACTATTAAAAAAAATATTACATCATAATAGAAAATGTACTATATGACCAGATCAGTTAGGCTTAAACTTATCTGGTTCAGCACATGAGATTAATCAATGGGCAAATCCCCTATTTCAAGGGCAATATTATTAGAGTCGGTATTGAATTTCGTCTATATATGGACCATCTGAGGGTAACAATTATAAAAGGAAAATTGTTTTTCACCTTAATTTTATAATTTTTTCCATTATTTTCCGTCTTTTAGTGTTTAATGTATTTTAATATTTCTCTTTTATCTATTTTTTATTTTTTTATTATTTCCATTTTCATGTATTGTCTAATTTTTTGCAATTCTTGTTTTTTTATGCGTTTCACTTCTCATTTTTATTTTATTTTTTTAATTACCTGGCTCATTTTAACAACTTTCACATATTCTACATCATTTTTAGCCTACCTAGGTTACTTTTATTTCATGTTATATATCCTCTTACTTGGTTGCATTATTTTATTTGTTTGTATCTTTTTTAGCCCTGATGAAGCCCTGTAAAGTGGGGCGAAACGTTGGCTCTACTTGTTTAATTACTACTTTACTTATTTTCCATTATCCTTCCATATCTTCCGAAATGTAATAATTATATGATAAACTTTCTGAAGTTATTTTTTATAATTACTCAATTATTAGTATTTGTATATTCTAATTAATAGTTTAATTTCTAACAAATTTCTATACACTGACCGGTTGAAGTCTGGAATTTGGTCCGCCTTTCTCCCCGAGTTTAATCAAACGCTAATGTACATAAAAAACTAGGAGCCAGAATGAAGGATGAAGCACCATATACTATCGTACCATATACACAGCGTCAAAAAAATATGTTTTTATTTTTTAACAAAGGTTGAGCCACATAGCTTATTTTATTTATTTATTTTTTTATTAAACTAATTATTTCTAAACGTATTGTTATAGTTTTATTTGAATGCTCTGCTTGTAGTAACATCAGATAGGGGGTTCCATGAGTGGTATCAAGAGGATGTAATACTAAGTTGTTGCTTTATTAATTAAAACGTTTTTTAATGTAATATTAATCTAAGTTATATGTCTTTTCAGTCAATATTTCAAGTACTTTAGTTATTGAATTGTTATAATTAAATTAGTAACCATTTATAGGAAAAATTGTTGGTAATTAAATTTTTTATTAATCTCGACTATCACTATTTAAGCCATTTCGCCAACTTCATCATAAGGTATAATACTAAATATTTACACATATTCCCAAATAAAGCTTCTTATTGTGATGTAATCCCTCGACTATTTTTTAATTTAAAGTGTAAATTAAAAAACATGAGACTTTTAATTTATGGTATTACAAAAAATAATTTAATAATATTTACAATACAACGAAGAAACAGGAAAACATAGGCCTAAAATATTTGTAAATAGGATATCTTCCTAAATGTTTGTTCACTGACATTACCTCCATGTTTTATTAGAAGAATTATCGAAAACAATAAAAATAAAATTATCATTAAGAAATCGAAATGAACTTAACGAATCTTTATACTTATTTGTTTGTTTAGCATGTTTCTTGAAGTTCACATATTCAACAGAATATGTGGTGAAATATATCAATCTCAACGCATATTCTTTTGACATAAAATACAATCAATTTTCAGAACTTCACTGGGACAAGGGGAACTTCAAACATTTTTAGGTGAATGAAAACTCTAATTCTGGCTGGGGCTTCAGATACACCATGCCCTGCAATCTCTATATCAATCAACTATCAAGCAGGTCTAGATGATGTTGACAAAAATAAATAATTAAAAATGGAATAAATAGTTAAACAATTAATATCACCATAAGATTGACTCTCAGAATGATTTATTCAATACATGACTGTTGCAATCTACCCCTCAATATTTCTTTAAAATAAATGATTTTCATTAAATTTAGATTTATAAAATAAGTGGTTATTACAATTAAGTTAAACAATAAAATCTATATTATGCCTTGCATTTATTATTCATTTAATCAATATTGAAAATGTTATGATTTTTAATATTTAATATGGATAAGGTTTTTAAAAAACAAAAATTAGGAACATAGGACAAATGATGATGCATTTCAAATATTTTTTTAATAATTGATTTTATTTAAATATTCTTTAATCAGAAAAGATTTGAAATTTAGGACGAAGGATGTTCAATATTTTGAAAAGCTCAAATGTTTAGCTGAGCTTCTGATTCCAGTTATAGATAATTTTCTATTAAATTTAGATTTTTCCATGTGGGATTAATAATTTAAATATTTTTATTTATTATTTTGGAACTTGTTAATGTTTTATTCATATTATTTTTATGATAGTGAATTACACGCTCATAACCATTTTTAGTAGATACATCCAAGCTGTTTAATTCTTAAATTAAGTTCTTTTTTTATGTCTAATTCTTAATTCAGTTGCTTAAGCGTTAAACAACCATTTTTACCAAGGACGATTAATAATTTTATCAAACAAATATTTAGATCGCAAAATTATGGCTATCATATCATTTTTTCCATAATCCTCCATTTTACAAAATTGATACATCTAATTGTTTGGAACTACCAAATATGCATAAGTCACTGCTCGTAAATATTTTTATATATAGTGTACTTGAAATATTTTTCTAAATATTAAAAATTGTTTTCATTAATATAAAAATGAACAAGTTATCAGTCATGGAGGGAACAAAGGCTTTCTAAAATTAAAATTGTTTAGTTTAATGCTTTAAGTACTTGCTGCATGTGCAAAAAAATAAAGTGTGAATTAAAAAAAAAAAATTTTCAAAAACCAGAAAAAGCAAAATTTTATAAAGCCAAGACACTACAATGAGATTTTTAAAACTTATTTTAAAACTTCTCATAATTCGATCATAAATTATTTTATTAAAATATTATAGTTCTTAAATATATATCGTAATGAGAACATAACTCTTTATAAAAAAAACATCCAAAATATGTACATATAATACATAAGGCTTAGTGTAAATAGTAAAAAACACCAAATTATGTATCGCATCTCTATTTATTAAAAATTAAATTTATTGTATGTATGCTTTGGGAAAAAATCTGTATATTTAAAATTTTATATATACTTTTAAACTCCTCTTACTAAATTAATACATTCGTACTATTTGTAACTCCCATGGTGCCAGATAAAGGGATCAAATTAAAGACTGAACTACCATTATTATTTTGATTTAATTAAATTATATTTAAAAGTATTAAAAACTGAAAAATGTTAAGTTTCAGAATAATTAGCGTCAAAACGGCTTCATCTGTTGATTCTAATAAAATTTCATAATAAGTGTTAGATTATCTAGAAATTATTATTGATATCATTAATTTATTGTATAATAAATAACATTTAAGTTCCATATTATGGTTATTTGCCTATTTGTGTATGGTGCATCAAATTAATATAACTGATACTATTCTGTCAAATGAATGTGCCTTTGTGAAGTTTATTATATATATTCATATTGTAGAAGATATTATTCATAGATCCTCTGTAAAACTAATGAGTTTATTGTAAATTTATGTTAATTAGTAGAATGAAAATAAACATGGATTTTATCAGAATATATATTTTCTTTCATTTTATTTAATATATAGGTTATTATTTTTTATATATGTATATATAGTTGACCGTAAAGATTTAAATATAAGTAGATGGTCAGGGTTGCGGTAAAAAAAAGAAAAACAAATAGTTTAAAACTATTTGTTCTTCTTTTTTTTACCGCAACCCTGACCATCTACTTATATTTATTATTTTTTATATTTGTATCCATTTTGTTTGATTCCTTTACTCAGTTTCTTACCCTTACAACCATAAAAATTAAATATGGACTTTGGTACAACTAAAAAAATAATAATGATATAAATATGTATATATGTCATCCTTCTATGAAATAGTAGATATTTTACTGAATTGATCAGCGGAACAGGATTTTAGTCTACGTATTCTAGAAGATATGAAGCAAGACAAGATGTTCTGTCTGGAATTTTTGCAATTTAGTTTGATTTTCCTTGAATTTTTATTAAATAATTGGAAGAGATAATTTTGAGGATATGACAAAAATAATTAACTGTTGCTTTAGAAAACATATTTAAAAATATACAAAAATCTAGAAAACATATATTTTGTTCTATTTTAATTTAATAGAAAATTACCGATATTTTGAAATATCGAAATTTGCATAGATAATTTGCTTTAGATATTCCCTCCTTATTATCTTTCAGAGATTAAAATTATGGAACCTAATATTTTTCTGATAAATTAAACTATTTCGTTTCTCGTTTTATTTATCTCTTCTTTTTTTTTTAAGTTGTAGACCCTGCTCTACGTAACCATTATACAACTTTTATCGAAATCTCGAAAGACTTCTGTTCTTATTATCCCATTCCTTTTCTTCTTCTTTTTCTTTTATTTTAAAGAAGAGAAAAAAACGAGGAGAACGAGAAGAAAAGAAAAACAAACAAAATGTGTTGAACTACATTTAAAAAATCTTTAGCTAAGAGAGAATGTAAAAATGGATCTCACATTGACCGTGTGAGAGGGTCCCGGGTTTCGATACCAGTCCAACAAATAAAGAAAAAAGGAAAAGGGGTCGTTTTAGAGGTAACTTGAATACTACTTCACAGTTAAAATAAATTCTCTTTATTTAGATATGAATATTTTTTACATTAGGGTTAAGGGATTACTTCTGATACTGTATACTTTAAACATTGTAAAATATGTTTACCCATTCTATCGGACTGTTACTTACATATATTTACATCCCTACATACATATGACTTATGCCACAGAATTGCATCTACCGAAAGTGATATATTTTATTATTATTTGTTCTTCCGTTATACCAAGCCCCTACTAATGGAGTGGAAGTGTACCTACATTGGACTCATATTTTTCAGGACCCAATGTCGTTGGATTACATCTCACCATTACATACGACTCAAGTGCCCGTTTAGTGCACGATAAAAAGAAGTTACAGCTGCAAAGGAAAACCAATTGAAATTCAGTAATAAAAACAAATGTAATGGGTAATTATCTTTTACTGGTACCAACTAATAACTTGCCTCGTTTTAGCTATCTAATGTCAACTATTTGAGTCATACACTTCCTATTTGTAATGATTTTTAATGGCATATATTTAGTCAAATTGGACAATAAAAAATATTGTTTATCTTGCATTGAAAATTGGTGGATAATAGGAGACACCTCGATCTTTGGGGCCTCAACTTTTCCTTTTCCAATATGAGCAATGCATGGGTCGTTTGTGATTACATTCCTTTCCAATTTTTGGACATCAACATATCAATGCCATGATTAAATACTGATACCTAATTTTCATACTTTGTTATCTCCTCTTTACTTTTAAAAGGATATCGACCTAGGATTATAGACTAACCTCGTGTTAATAAGTTATTTCCTACTGCACAGGAACTGGAAACCTACTTAAAAACAAAACGATTTTCATTCTATAATTTGTCTACCACATCTCCATACTCCATGTCTATCTTCCAACCAATTAATTCACATCTTTCTCAATTTCGACTGTGGCTTATGATGAAATACGGCCTCAGACAAACTCGACGCTCGCCTGAAGGAAATCGAACGATTAGTGGCTTCGCTATAAAAACTTAATAAATTAACTAGTACCAAAGGTAAGTGGGTAATATTATCTCTTATGATTCATCTCTGAATCCATTTTCTTAAAATCGTTTAAAGATTATAGAATAATCGGGCTTCCCAATAACCAATCTCACATTCTCATAACATGCATAATAAAAAAAAATGGGTATTTGTAATAATTACCTATACATTAAACAATTATATACTACATTCATGGTTCCGCAAATGCACCAGATGGTCAGAAACATTACAAAGGGTTTAACAAATTATGTGGGTTTTTGGCCTGAAGAAATAGGTTTCACACTGATATTTTGCTAACTCCACAAATCACTTGATCCTGTTTTCGGGCCATCAATCCGATGTCCCTTATCAATACAATGTTTAAGAGTTCTCTGAACCAAACTTACTTTAGAAACTCAAGATACTCTTACTTTTTTTATAAACCAAACCTTCCCCGTTTCCCAACCGCTCCTAATAAGCACCAAGTTTCAATAAGAAAAGTAACTGGGCTGAATTTTTATTAAAAAATTAATTTCTTAAATTGTGCTTGTGACTCCATAGACATTCTATAGCAATGTCTAGCAAAGTTTCACAAATTGAGGAATTTAGCGTTAACTTTTCATAAATTCTACAGAAACTGTATAGATCTTTCGTTTAAGTGGTATATGTATAAACTGAATTTAAAAGATAAAAATCCAAATGCTAAAGATTTAAATAAGATTTTTCGTTAAAAAGTACCTACGTTTAGGAACTAAAAGGTAAGTACAGTAAACAATTCATTTGAGCATTTTAATTACCTTTATGGGATAATAAAAATAAAAAAATATTATTTTTTCTCATTTTCTTTCTATTGAGGTAGAGGTTAGAAGAAAATTTCAACGTCGTTAATTTCTGAGGTGATAAAAGTTGAAAATTAAAAAAAAAAAAGTTTCTCTGAAATTTATGAACTGACGTCTGAAATATTTGGTAGCTATTAACATCACCTGCTAATGTAAATGAAATTTCTTTCTGTGATTGTGATTTGAAAGTTTGATGAGATCACTCTTCGAGAGTATCTCCATAGAGGTTTCTGCTCTAGGTTTTGTAAGTTCCTACAAATATAGATTTTTATTGTATAATATTATAACATTATCAATTATGAATTACTATGTTATTTAATCACGAACTGATGTGGATAATCATATAGGATGAATACCAGCGACTATCTTCAGGAAAAGATTTTTGGAAATTGTTTTAAAAATTATCTTGATTTAATTATTAAATGTTATTGTGAAAATGTGTCTGTCGAATTACTTAACTTCAATCCCAGTAAGTTTGTGACCTTCTAGAAAGGTCCCATAATACAATTGGCAAAACTAAACAATTTTAAATAACCTTAATAATGCTTAGAAACCTCTATAAAGGTTCCCCGACCCTCTATGCCGATTGATAATAAGCGATCTCAGCGGAAGATCATTCTTCGTAAGAGTCGGCGAGAACTACTTGACCTCAGTCCCCAACAAGACTGGGTAATCTTCATTGTTTTCACAGCATCGGTGGTCTCTATAACGCATCCGGTAGAAAATGATCTAGGGAGATGATGCTGGAATAAATATCTCTAGCGCCAAGCCTCTCTCTATTCCAGGAAGCATCTGCCACCATCATAAATACACTCGAGAAAAACTGCAGACAGATTAATCCGGCGAAGACTGACTCCATCGTTAAGTCTTTCCAGAAGATGAAGAAAAAGAAAATCACTCTCCAGGCCGACATTTTCGGAGGAAGACGAAGGCAGAAGCATCTCCAACTCCATCCTCTACTTTGGTTTCACGCTGGGACAGGCACCCTCAAGATCACCAATCAGAAGTCTCATAGGCTGTAAAACCTTCTCACCGACTTACTATGAAGGGGTTTAAGCTATGTTGAAACTCTCATCTCATTTTTCACCTGCAGAGATTTCCCTACCTACTCATGTCCAAGCAGACGACAAATAAGGCTTCTTTGCACAAAGCATACCTAAATTATCTGCCTTTAAATACCCTTCTGACATATAAAGGACATAATTTTTAATATATATATTTCTTGTACATAGTATGGTACTTAATAGTTCATTAATAAAAAGTGGAGGGTAGGAGAAAACAATGTTACGAAACCAGCAAATTAAGACAAATAAACAGAGAAACTTAAATAATGAACATATAGTACGTATATTCAATATTTAAATATTTCATACATCCAATACTATTCATTCCAATAATACGTGTATCCAAATACATATGAATGAGATATAAAAAGAAACAAACCTGAAATCCATTACCTCTTCATTGTTTGTATATTAAGAATTATCCCATCGTAAAATTAATTCATAACATGTTTAAAATATTAAAATGTTTACAATTAAAAATATTTAAGCGAAGGAATTTTAGTTATAAATATTCATAGCTAATTCTGGAAAAAAGAAGACCAATTCTAGGGTTAAGTTGTTTGGTGGACTTATTAAAATAAAAAAATGGACAATTGGAGTTCTGGCAATGGTCAGATTCTCCACTCAAGTTGAGTGTTTGCGGCTTTAGCGCACTTGCTCAGCCTCCACTGGCCCATACCAGTGATGCGGCGAGAGGGATGCGCTGGGATCTCT
>NW_027109834.1:973137-980075 GCF_000696795.3 Halyomorpha halys
AGAGGAATTCCTTTATGTTTGGTTCGACCCTCGACAAGGTATCAAACAAAATATTTGTTTGCTTATGTCTGGCTTCTATCCCGTCAAAAACAAAATACAATGACATAAAAAACTAGTATATATTAAAGGTGAATAAACCTTTTAAACTACAGGAAACATGGTGCCATCCATTTCATTAGTATTTCTTTTAATAACATTCATGTTAATAGTAATGATTTTAATAGCTATTCTAAAATTAGAGAAAGAATGTACGCCCGTATATCTCTTGGAGTAAAAACAAATATTCACCTCCGTAAATGTTCAGACTTCTCTGCTCTAGCACAATGGTCATATTGAGTCTAGAAATTTCACTACCTTAGTTATCAGCTAAAAGAGTTGTATCCTTTTGGATAGATGAAGAATGATTATCTTCAGTAATTATTAGGTAAAATTGAGATTGCTTGATATCGCCTGCACCTAGAATAATGTTCGCCACTTAGGCACATTCATGGATTACGATAATTATCACTCAAAAAGAAGAAATCCTTTTGAACTGCCAGAAAAAGAATGACAGAGCATTCATCAAAATTTCTGACACAGTATTGGAAAAAAAAGAGAAAAGTTATATGTTTTTGTACCTTCCACTCGAATTATAATCGCAAAATTTGTTCTAATGAGCTAAATTCAATATAATCCATGTAATTCGTCTATGACAAATAAATAAATATAATAGCGTTCTTAAAATTATTTAACGTTAAATAAAAATGTAAACCAACTTCTTATATCTTACTTTACTGAGAATAATCAAATAACAAAGGACTTATTTGGGAGTACTTAAAATGGATGAAGTAACGGGGTGAAGTAAAGCCTCTCACTTTTTTCCTGCTTGACTTCAACTACAGAGAAGAAGAAAGTAAATCGATTCTGGACGAAATTCTACCGTTGAAACCGACAACAGGAAATAACATCGAACCAACAGAAATGTAATATTCTTGAAAAAAATATGGAGAAGGAAATCAACATGCCGAATGCCAATCATTTAATATCGAATTCACTAAAGGAAGAGAAAAAAGTATTTTAGCCTATCAAGTTTTTCAATACCTACATTTTTTTTTTTACCCATATTAATTCCATCTGTACAGAAAGAAAGGATTTAAGATTAATTTTAAATCTTCATCCTCCTACTGCTTCATGACAACTTTTACCATGTGATGTTCATAACGAAAAAAAAATAATATGTACAACTTGTTCTTACATTTGAGCTCGACCTTCCCATACTATAGGGAGTTTTAGCTTCATATTTCCCAATTTTATTTATTTTTTTTTGTATTTATGTAGTAATGTAATTTACAACTGTACAAAATAATACAATAAGTAAATATGTTGTATGTTTCATATAGACTTGAAAATCTTGGGAAGGAACCACCCATTGCTGGTACTTCAAACATTAATTTAAATTAGAAGATCCTATGGCCATCTTCTTTTCAGACGCCTCGGAGGATTATCAGGGATTGTTATGGATGAAAGATTAAGAATTAATGGGTTAGGATGGTTAAGGAGTTTGGAATAAAAAGACGCATATCTGTTTTGGGTCAAATCTGCAACGAATGGGATGTTAAGGTCTTTGTGAATGAGTTTATTTGTAACGTAATAAGGAGCATCAAGGATTTTACGTAAGATTTTGGATTGTAACGATTGGATGCGGGAAGAATTTGATGGTTTGGATGGTGGAGCCCCAGAACTCAATTCCATATGTCCAAATTGGTCTGATTATCGTAGTGTATACTAATTTATTGTAGTGAATGTGAAGTTTAGAGCGTTTGTCAAGTAAGTGTTGTAGCAATCGGAATCTACGAGCAGTTTCTTGTCGTTTCAGTCTTGTGTGTGGATTCCAAGTAAGTCTCTTGTCAAGATGGAGTCCTAAGTATCGAATCTGTTCAACAGGCGTTAGTAGAGTATTTAGAAAGGATACTGTAGGGCAGGAGGGCAGAGATTTACGACGGAGAGTAAAGGTGATCTAGTGGGATTTGTCAAGATTTATTTTGATTCTCCAGTTTTTACACCATTCTTCAATAGATGTTATGTGTGCCTGTAGTGTTTGTGATGCATTAGTTGGGTGGTTGTTTACAGAAAGTATACATGTGTCATCAGATGATGTTTTAGGACTGTGTTAGAGTGGGTTGGGATGTCAGCTGTATAAACCGTATAAAGAATGGGACCTAAGATACTACCTTGAGGAACACCGGCGGACTGAGAAAAGAGAGATGAGTAGGCTAGGTTATGATTTACTTTAAAGGTTCTAACAGTGAGGTAGGAGCGGATTATAAGGAAACATGTTGACATTTCCCAATTGAAAATATGAATTAAAGATCCCAAAACTAGAATAAAATTCCTCATGAAGGCAAGTCCGTTACCGGACGTTACGCTTTGTTTAGGAGATATTCACGTCTAAACTAATTAATATGCGTTCCAACTACTTTAATGGAATTTAAACATTAATACTTACATTAAATGTTCAAAGTTTGAGCATTAAGCCGAATCTTTTTCCATTTCCGAGCATATTTTCAGTTAATATACTTAATCCTGAAACACTCTGTGCAACCAGCAGAAATACTATACTAACTCTTGATTCGGTCTTATATGGAAGTAACAATATACCATTAGAGAAATAAACTATATATTTGTTCATAATAATGGAATAGTATTTTATATACTATAACGAATCTATTTCTATCGAATGATTTTTTTGTACATATAAACCAGTGGATGGTGACCATAATTGAAATTAAACCTGTTTTGAAATCGCAAATAACATCAGCTGTCTCAGACTTTGCTTTGAACACATCCCAGAAGGCTTCGGTCACCTCATAAGAAAATTAACCCTTTTCACTAATCACGAGATAATCATAGACTGCACAGGACTGAATTAGCTTCTGAGAACTTCCTAATAACTGAAGTTGGATACAGGTGTACGTTCACAAGGTCGGCATAGATCTTATGAAGAAAAAAATTATCTGAATAACATTTTAAATCAGATTAAACCGTAGATCTAGACTGTCACCAATGGAATTGAATCAAATAAGCTGATCTAAATAACAATGAATCAATATTATCATGCAGGCAAGTGTTCTCGACTAAAGGCAAGCGTCCCGCAATTGGTGCGTATTAAAAAATATATATTTTTATAAACAACCAGGGGAGGTACTACCTAAGGAGGACTAGCCCCCCTGCTACAAATTATACAACTGTTCATTTAATTGTATTGCTCCTTGCTCAAATTGAATAACTGTAATTTATATATATTCTATATTTCATATTGCATTTTTTTAATATGGTGAATGCAGGGAAAAAAAATTCAAGTCTTTATCCTAGCATTTTAATTTGCACTTCAATTTAGTCCCTATTCAAAAACAATGTTCGTAAACACTTTTTCCTCTAAATTGTACTGAATATTTATTAATTATTTAATAATTTTCTCCAGCAAAATGCGTTCTTTATCAGTTAGACTAAATTGTTTACGACCTATTTTTATCATTCCATCCTATATGTAAAATAAAATAATATATGGTGATCACTAAAAAAGTTTTATACAACATTTTTATAAAATATTAGCTGACTCGGCAATGCTTCGCTAGTGCTATATTTGAGGATGTATATAGATTTAATGAACACAATTGATAGTTTGAATTATATTATTGTGTTTAGTTAAAATTAAACATTTAAAAATACTTTATCATATCCTTTGGTTACATAAATTGAACCAATATATGCGATAACATTCATTTTTAGCATCTCAAGAAAGAAATATTGAAAGAGCAGACATTCATTTTTCCAATGGTTTTGTTAATGTATGGATTGGAAAAAATACAAAGGAGTTATGATAATTATATGTATGATGTAGCTTAATTGGATCATTGATATTTTTTCTTACTTAAATATAGTTTCTGTTAAGTATATTTTTTTAGTTCTTAAGTATACGTTCTGAGCTACAAACCAAAATTGTTTAAACTGGGAAAAAGAGAGGGAGTAGATACAGATACAGAGTAGATACGCCTAAAAATGGAAAAATGGTGAACCATAGCTAAAGTTCGGTACCCCTGGTGTTGAAAGGGGATTTGAGAAATTTCTAAAGATTTGAGTAATAAAAAACTTTAAAAAATAGTTTTATTCAATTAATTACCGATCGATATGCTCTCATCATCTCTAAAAATTATTAGATAATTAACCATTGTGTAATTATTTGTATCATTTTTAACTTGGCTTCCAAATTTATTCCATTTTAGGCGTCCTAAAGGAAGATAGTGGAGAATTCCATAGTATGTTATGAAAGGGTGTCTATTACAAGTCATATTTATGGCAACATATTCTGCGTATTTATTTATGTATTTCGGAGGTATGATCTGTAAAAAGGGTGAATTCAACAATTTTAAGGACCATGTATTTTATATTTTACCTTGTTTGGAAGATTTTGCGCATGAATAGTTTTTTTTTTTTATTTTTGAAAACCTGATACATTCAAACTAATCAATGACTATTCTATTAAAAAGGAGAAAATCCGAAAATAACAATTTTTTTGGATTAAACCTGTTTAAAAAACACGGACAATGTCTTTATGGTGTATAAATAACTCAGCATCGCAGTGGTACAGAAGGGCTTTATTTTCAAGAGAATATGCAATGTGATCTACTCTGAAGCCTTAATTCTTCAAACTTCTTAATCAAACTTAGGTCTCTGGATTCTTGCAGTGAAGTTGTCTGAAGTCCTTAAATATCTACCTAGCTACTCTTGTACTTCGCACACCTTAGAGTTCTTGATTTATCCGACAGGTTGAGAGACTAACTTGGTTATTAGAAAAATAAGATTTAGATCCCATCCAGCATAACATAAATAGATAAATAGTTTTCGAACTATTTTGACTCGGTGCTACAACAAAATAGAGGTTAAATTATCAACTGAATATTTTTTCTGACCTTCCTACTTTTATTAGAAAGGGAATACATACAGATATCAATTAAATAAATCGATAATTAAACTTTAATGAAAATATTAATTTTAATAAATTAGATACAAATCTAATATAGGTTTGGTGAGCCCAATAAGTTGTAACTATCCATGAACAGTGCCCACATTGTAGCAATTACTGATCTTTAATAAGAATATTACTTGTTAAATTATAGACTATTACCTATTGTAATTTTATAGATTCCCCAAAAATCAATAATAGAATAATTCTTAAACACACTAATTGTGTGTAGAGCTTTAAACTACGTCGACGACTGCTAATATTCCAAATATAAATTCATCGTCGGATTAAAGATAGTAGTGAATAAGTAATGATGAGTTGCTATTTGATCGTGGATGATGTATATGAGGAGAATTTGTATTTAAATTTATTTTTTTAGTGTATCAATTCTTCATTTTTTCATGAATCTATGGATATATATATGGATCTATGGAATATATTATTCCATCATTTATATTCTAAGTGTATTTAATTTGTTGGGTCTTTTTAAGTGCCTTTTCTTTTTATTGTGCAGTTTTTTTTTTTAATTTTCCTACTATTTAAAAACAAGAAATAGGTAAAATTCAAATCACATCAATGTAATACAAAAGGCATTTGTTCTATTCATCGATTATACATATATATATAATATATACTATATAATATATATAGTACCAAAATTTGAGGCCTTCATCAAGGCGACTAGATGTCACCACTTGGCATTAGACCTCCATCCAGTTTAGTTGGACTGCCATTCAGTAGTGTTTAGTTGTTTATGTGGGTTTAAAGCTGAAATTACATAAGGTTTACTTTGTAAAGTGTTAAAATGTTTGGAGAGAACTGAATAAGAGGAGCGCTAGTTAATGGAAATCGGAGCCTGTTGAGATTGATTTTTATTTTTTTTTTTTATGTTTTTACCAAGGGTATTGTCTCTACAGAATAATCTTCATTCACGGAAAAATTGATGCGCTATGCCTTTTTATAAATAAATAGCATTTAAAATTTAAAAATGGAAGTAGAAAAAGTCAAAGATTATCAGATTTTATATAACTGCATTCACTGGAAATGTGTTATAAACTACTTGCTTTTTTTCCAAAACATATTGTTATTTACGTTTATTGTATACTTTTGATCTTAAAAATTAGCTTATTTATTATACAAGCTAAAAAAACTATATAATTAATTTATCTTTCAGATATTTATATCCCGAATAATTGCAATGTGAAAATCTGAATAAAGAAAGATCTACGAAATTAAAATGAATTTCTCTATGAAATAGTTACTAGAATATGGTGGTAGGGGGTACAAGCAGGAACAAAACACTGAATAAATAATTCTTTACTGTTTTATGTAGGAGTGGATAAATACTAGAATATCCTGTATCAATAAACGAGTGGTACCGAATCCTCAAAAGAGGTAATAATACTAAAGTATCTGGTTCTTTTATCTGATCATTTTGTAACCTGTTACAGAACTGGCCGACCGTTTGGTAATTTGACTACTGCTGTAACTAGCCAATCCTTTCCTATTTTTCTGTATACTAAATTGGTGTATGAATCAAAATACATCTATGTATATTCCGATCCCGACCTTCGTCGTTTATTTGGACGAATTTCTTCTAGATAAGATCATCGTCCTCTTTTAATGGTGAAAAGAACGCGCACATCATTTTCATTAACTTTCCAAAAAATGCTCGCCAAAAATTATTTAATTTCAAACGAAAATTTAAATATTGCTGAAAGTTTAGTAAGAAAAAAATAATAATAACAACACTTAATTTCTACCTATTTACTTAGTCAAATTGTATTTCTTTATTATATTTTTCTAATTCATTAGAGGCGGTAACTTGACGAGGTTTCGGGTCCTATCATCAGGAGAAAATAATTACAACATTTATTTATTCACACATATCACAAGCTTTGCTTTAATAGTAGCATAACTTAAAGAAATATATATA
>NW_027109834.1:980125-1022924 GCF_000696795.3 Halyomorpha halys
ATATTTGTGATTGAACGCAGAGCTTGAAATAAGCAGTAGTTCCCACCCTCTCACCGAGATATCTCAAAACCAGAACACCGTGAGTATTCAACCGATAAACACATCTAATCCCCCTTCCTGATTTCTATTTACATATTTTATAGATCGTGTGGTAATTCTTCGAAATACCTTCGACGAATGCATCATTATTTGCCTATTTTAATATTAGAAAATGACTATCGTTACAACAACCGATATCATCCTTGCCGCTGTTGCTATAATTACTAAATATTCAGCGATGTATGTATCAAGATAAAACTTTTATTCCGAATCTCGCCTTCATTGACGGTAAGTTGTTATGGCCGAAGTTCAGACTTTATTCAGTTTGCCCTTCAACTAAACTCAATGACCAGACAATCCCTCGGTCAAGAACATTCCTTAAGGGGTCGGCGAGATTGTTCTGGAAAGGAGGGGTTGGGTGGCGCCTTCAAGTCCAACATCTCAGTTCCGTCGATACCACTATCACAAGTGTCTTGGAAAACCGAATTATTATTAAAATATATATGTATATATAGTTGACCGTAAAAATTGATATATAGGAAGATGGTCAGGGTTGCGGTCACAAGTGAAACAAAAATAGTTTACAACTATTTTTGTTTCACTTGTGACCGCAACCCTGACCATCTTCCTATATATTATTAAAATACTTTTGTTAAATATTACAATCTGGTCCGGACTATGTACAAGAAACGTTAAATGTGAACAAAAAAGTTCTATGTGAAAAAATAATAATACCAAACATTTCGATCATGTAATTGAATTCTGCTTTTTAAAATTACTTAAAACATAGGATACCTATCGACCTTAAAATGATATAATAGGTGAATTAATTGGTTTTAAGAAATTTCAGACGATTCAATATGAAACAAACAAACTGCCTTTTTCAAAGAATATGATATGTTCGCAATATTGTGAATACAAAAGTTTCCATCTCACACTTGACAGAATGAGCCTTACAGGAACGAGCCGTAAAGCCTTTAAAGATTGAAACTTCACTCCATAGGAAACAAACCTAGTGGTTTGCTAACGAAAGGAAGAAAAGGTTTAGAAAGGTGAAAAGATCCAGAGAAGGTATAGTGAACTGAAATGTCAATATACGTTTCCAAAAATAGCATGAAGCAATAAAAGCCAACAGAATGTACTGTTTCACTACGTATACTGTTTCTCGCTGCCTTCTAAGGAGAGATGCTAACCTCCCCAACTATCTTTATTAGTTAAATGTTTGTCCCAATATTGACTGAATTGAATAATTAGCTTGGCTTCTACAAACATAGATCACATAAATCTATATAGCTGTATTTAGTTTTCCAAGAATGTCAGGATTTTTTCTAAAATAATATAGAAAATATTACAAAAACAAGAATAATCTTTTTATTATATAAATAATTGTTATAACTAAATCCTATACTCTAAAAAAGTAGCAAGTAATGACGCAACAAGCGGTTCACTAGTAAATACATTGATTTAACACTGTAAATATTTGGAATGCTGGCTTAAGTAATAAAATCTGGCATATAAAATCAGAAAAATTGACTCGTGAATAGGGGTAAATGTAGCCATAAGAAGCTTTAGAACGATGATTATTTCTGTTTCTAAATTATGCGTTTATAAATAAATAAATGAGTTTATTAATTTAAATTAGATTGTTATTATTTGTATACTGTTTCTCAATCACTGGTTGTGTCAATTTTTATCAGTTTATTTTATAGTTTATTGTTTCCAACTATTTTAGATATTTAAATTGAGAAAATTACTAAGTTAGTTCGTGAATTTATTGTTTATACAAAGATGCTGTATTTATATTCACCATCATCCCGAGCTCAACAATCCATTACTAGATCTTGGCTGCCTCAAGAGTTGTCCTCCATGTTTCCCTATCCTCAGCAGCCCTGGTGGATTCCTGATTCCAAGGATTCTGGCATCGGCACTTACTCCATCTCAACTTTGGTCAACCCAATTTCTTTTTCCGCCCGGCTCCGTGCTCTACAGCTTCCTTGGAGTTGTGGTCTCGTCCATCCGTACAACGCCCATCTCAGCCTAGCATAATATAGTTCTATTTTGTTTTTTTAATTTGTTTTTTCATAATTTTTAATGTTAATGCCAACCTGCCACTTTGCCAACATAATGCCAACACACCATTCACAGTGCTAACAAATCTCACTCAGGGGTAGTTGACCTTTAATTAATGGACCTTGACTTAAAGGATATATTTTTCAACTTATAACTACTAAAGAGTGTTGTCTGAAAAACTGGTTTTTAGAGTAACGTTGTTAGATAAATGCTATTGTTACGAGAAGAAATATCAATAAAATAAAAAAAATATTGACAACAGACTTGGCTTTCCCTACTAATTGGTTAATAAAACCAGGGTTCATCTTTATCTCCCAATTTTATGCCAATGTAAAATTTATTTTAGTATTTCTGTGTTCCTGTTTATATGAATAACGTCCTCAAACTAAGCAAAAACAATCTGACTAATTAACATATTCTCTAGAAGTCATGTTTTTTTTTCACAGTGGTCAAATCCACACAAACAACTGATAATATAATAACTCTGCAGTGTCAACAAAGGTCGGACAACAAGAGTGTGGAAGGGGTACGGTAACAGACTGGTGGCATAGCCTATTACAGGCCTATTACACAGTACCATGAGGTTACTTGTACCAGTTTTGATGAACTATCTGTTTGACAAAAGAAAGGCTCTTCTTGGCATCCTAAACTTAAATTCGTTATTTTGTTGGGTAGCTTATGAGGAAAACAATTTAACTCCTTAAGTACATTTGACGAGTACACTTGTACCTAAGTTGTGGATGAAAATTCAAATATGTCAATCAAACTAGAAAAACATATAGTGCATGAGATAAAGGAAAAAAATTCCTGGGTCCATACTAGGTTTATACAGCTTACATCACCATCGATCCTCGCACTGTCCTCACTACATATGCTGGTAATGCGTGTGTTATGTACTCGTGTGAATAATATGTCAGTTTGTTTACACCCTACCTGTCCATTTTATAGAATTAGGTTATCCTAAAAGTAAACAACCTGTTCTAACCAGAGTGAATAGGTTGAGTTTTAATCCCATGAGACCGCCACGAATTAAAGTCAAGACGTCCAGGCCGGAAACGAACCGGCTCGGCTGCCGACTCTAGGTTACTATCAACTATCGGGTTGTAAAATAAGTTCATAGCGTTTTTTACTGTAGATTTCAATAAAAACTTCAGATTCTTGTAAAGATTTTTAATCAATTATATATGACCCATTTTGATCTATTACGTGTTACCATCTTTCAGATATTTTTTAATTTCGTCCTTCCAGAACTTCTTAGATTTTTGCGCAATGAACTCCTCTATGTGCGTTGTGCAGTCTTTGAGCGAACTAAAGTGTTTCCCGTGAAGAGAGTTATGAAGGGCCCGAAATAAGTGAAAATCTGTTGGGGCAAGGTCTGGTGAATAGGGGATCACATCCCAGCCAAATTCCAACAATTTCTACCGGGTCTACAAAGACACTTGAGGACGGGCGTTATTGTGGTGGAAAACTATGCCTTTGCGATTTGCTAATGCTGGACGCTTTTGCTCAATTGCTCCTTTTAAGTGTTCCAACTAGGCACAATATACTGATTAATCAAGGGTCTGGTTGGGCGGGAGGAGCTCAAAATAAAGGACACCTTTCCAATTTTTTGGATGTAATACTTTTTTGAAGTCGTTAACGGCGTGTCACTTCGCTTTCCCCTGAACTTTTCCCTCACAATATTATTGTACAGAACCCTCTTTTCATCCCCAATTATCAACCTCTTTGAAAATAGATCATTAACATTGCGTTTCAAGAGGGAATCGATAATGGATATTCGGTCCAATAAATTATTTTCCACCACATTGTGAAGAACCCATATATCACTTCGAGAAACATATACCGCAGCCCCAAATGATTAGAGACACTTGCATGAGATATGTTAAACAATTCTGCGATACGATCCTGTGTCGTAGAGGGTTGTCTGTGACCAACGCTTGAATTTGGTCGTCATCAACTAATCGCACAGGCATCACCGCCATACACACTGTAAATTTTGTTAACCGTCTGTGCAGCGGATTTTCCTTTTCGGAAATAAAAAATCATTAAATGACGAAAATGAATTTTTTTTTCTCTTAGCAAAATACCACTTAAAGATAAGAAATCTCGGTTGAAACTGATGCATAAAAGCACTTTAACTAATTTTTTTTAGAATATGTAAACATGATTTAATAAACACAAAGAGGATTAAATTGAAATATTGAAAAACGGTACGAACTTACTTTACAACCCAACACATTGGTTTCAAACCCGTGTGAATAATGAACCAACGTTATATAGCAAAATAAGCCGTCACACATAGCATCCATTAAAGAATGGTTTATAAGCTTTAGTTTTTAAGTAAATCCCATCCAATCACTTCTACCCATTATCACAAACCCACGACATCTTTGGTATCTTTTAATGATCCACTCATCGCTGTCCAGGAAATCCTCTATGTATGACTGATAACTTGTGACGTGCGGATTTTATGAAATCTTCATCTTAAAATGAAACGACAAGAATTGCTCGTAGATTATGATTATTCATTAACATTTACTTGATACACGCTCTCAACAAGAAGCTCATACATACACTCATTATTGGGCCTATATGGACCCACATAATTGAGCTTTAAAACTATGAAGAATCATCAAATCTCATACCTGTCCAATCCTTACAATAAAAAATCTTTAATACTTTGATTTATGTAAAAAAAAAAAATATCCTTAATACTTTCATTCATGTAAAAGAAAATCCTTGATATTCCATTTGTTGATGATAATTCATAATCTTTCCTAAAACATGAATTAATCATTGGCAGATCCACAGGAGAAAAGGAGTAAATATCACTTTCACAATAATCACTGAGGAAAAAAAATATGGTTGAACTACTAATTACTGTTACTAAAACACGTAACTGTCACTAAAACACGTAACTGTCATTAATCATCATTCATTTGGTAAAAGAGAAATGAGTGGCTCACCTTTTCAGAAATCAATCGTTGTAAATAGATCGATGAAATTATTTATTTATCTTGTTCATGCCTAAAATGAATTTTAATTATTTCCAGATAAGAATGACCAACTTGTTAAAATTTCTTCAAAACATATAGCATGGTCCTGGTCTGATCTGGGAGTGTCCTAAATTATGTGTATCATGGTACGTTGACGACTAAGAAACGTTGCGATACCATCAAAATATCAATAATCCTTTCGATATGATACTAAAGTATCAACATACATACTACAATATACAATGAAAACTATCATTACTCTTGGATTAATGATTGGATGGATTCCATTGGATAATGGATTAAGTTTCCATTATCCAATGGAAACTTTCATTAACATCGAATGAAAAGTGCAGTGCAGATACTTCCAATATCTATACTTGATTTGTACAAATCCATCAGTCCAAGAGGAGAAAAAAAAAAGTTACTTCACCCCAATTTTTTATTACTTTAATGAAAACAATCGACAGTTAAGAGTCACAATTGATGACTCTGTGAACCATGGAAGGAGGTAATAAAAAACATAGTGGTAATCTTGGGACTGGCCGAAATAAGTGATACTTCTTCCAAGAAAATATTGTATATTGTAATAAAAGTGTTTGAAATAATCTCAATCTGACCGGCACTGCCGAATTTGTTAAGCACCTTATCTCATACCACAATATAAAAAATTTTCCTGTCGAAAATTGACCTGTCAATTACCAATTGACCAGAGCCCCCCTCCAACACTTCCTTTTCATCTCTCGTCACAAAATCAATTTTCTCTAGTATAATATTGTTTTCCTGTTGTAGAACGTCGGTAAAGAAGTTTCACTTCAATTGGCCGCTGTTCCAGAAGTTACTAAAAATTCATTATTGAGTTCTTTCAAAGAAAATATCACGTGTTAATTTCTGTTAGAAAAAGGTTCCATTATTATTTAGTCTATACAAGGAATACGGTAAATATTGAAGTATTTAAAGTACACGCCCCCTGAAATTTATTTCATTCAAGAAATACCTAATATTTGTGCCTTATTTTTTATTCAAAGCTCCATATTCTTGGAACTATCTTCAACACTAAATAACTTCATAACACAATACATAAATTTTATAAAATATGAGCCCTTATAGAGCTTTTTACAATGAATAGTTCTGGAGATAGTTTTCCAATAAATTTGGGTTTTGTGAATTAATTTTGATAATAGTTTAATCACAATAAGCTATTTATAATTTTAAAAAACACTTGTTTATTTCAGGATCAGAACATTTTTTAAACTTATTTTTACATAAAACCATACCTTGTATACTTTCTATAATCTAAAAAATAATGCTTTGGTGGATGAACTTAATATGGCATATTATTTTCCAAAATTAATATTTAGAAAATCAATTTCAGCATTTTTTTTTCTCAGCTGTCATGATTTTTATTGATGTAGAATCATCAAAATATTTATGATCATACCTAAAAGCTCTACAATAGGGAGTAAGGTGGTTAGTTTTCAAGGTCTCAGTCAGAGTTAAACTGAGGTAGAAAATCTACTTTCTGTAGTCATGGACAACTAAGAGGTCACAAGAACCACCAGGGAGAGGGATTTTAAAAGTCTCAACGAAAAGGGGAATTTCAAGCCCCTTCAGGTTGGTGTAAAAACCTGGTGGTGTCAATGGCAGAGGCTGATCCCCCTATAACAACTGCTCTAGAAGTAGAACATCCCAGCCAAGATTATATACATGTTGATGTCCAGGTTTCATTTTTTTAATTATTATGTTTTATTCTTAGTAGAAATATATACCAATACTGGTATTATAAATAATATTAAATTTTAAAAAGAATAGGAAATGGTAATACAAACAGAAAAAAAAGCCGTTTATTAAAAACTTTAATAACGGTAGTTTTATATTAAAAACATTTATTTATCCTCTGGCTTATTGAAGACAAGGGTGTAGGCACACTTTCCACAATAATGCCTATCCTCCATGGCGGCCATGAAGACACCAGCACCACACTGCTCAGAGGGACACTCCCTTCTCAACCTGCTGATTTTACCATTCTCATCAACCTGCGACAAATCAATGAAAATAATTAGGACATTTCAAAGGCATGTTTTTAAATTAGCTTTTCCTAAAAAATCAAATTTAACAATATTAACTAATAAAAAAAAAAATTTATACATTGTAATATCATACAATACTATGTATAAAACAATATACTGTAGTATGAAATTAAGATGGTTTACTGATTATGTGAGCAGTTGACCCTCAACAAATAAAATATTAAGAGATTAGCAAATTAATTTGAGTGGTGAAGGAAACATGTTTTTTTTTTATCAGGAATATAATAATTTGATGTATCAAGGTAAAACAGCCATACATTTTAATCTACAACTATAAATTAGTGCTCAAAAACATGTTGATTTACAAGCTATTTCATATCGTCACTTAAGCCATAATACCTCAAAAAAAAAAATCAATATGATTTTAATACTTTAAAAAATTAACAAACCATTTTTGAAACATCTCATCTCAACCACTATTTAAAAGGATATCTACATAATTTTTTAGACTTCAAGAATTCTTTGGTAAGGAAGTATCATAGCTTAAGCAACATATGAATATCTTAATGCTTAAGTATGTATAAAACAGGAAGAGTTCTAACAAATATATATATATATTTCTTTTAAAGGTTGATATATAAATATATATCAAAATCCAGTTGAATGTTAACATTGTCTCAATAGAATAGAATTAACCATCTCCCTTTGTTTCGACTTCGGACAAAAAAAAAAAAGAACAGATTTCAGGGACCACTAAGAATTTATCGTGTCAAGAATTGAGTCCAGTAATCAGACTCCTGCAGTAAAATAACTTGAAAAAAATCAATAAGTAACTAATCTTGGTCTGAAATTAAGGCAGTATGGAAATATCCATTCCTTACCTCAAAATCTTAAATCAAGAATCAGAAACTTAAGTCTATTGAGGAAATGATGTCATAGATTAATTTCACATCATAAACTTATAAGGATAAATTACTATTAATGGTTGAAAAATAAAGCTCATATTTTCTATTGGCCTTCAACATAAAACTATTTATTTATAGCCTCAGATTTACAGTTTGTCTTCAGCTGACTGCTTCAGATAGCAAATACTCCAATCGATAATCATCACAGGCCATTCATATTTAATGTTTTAACTCCATTCATATTTAATGTTTTAACTCCATTCATATCATAACCTAAGATGTTCAGAGAATCACAATAAAATTGTTAATACTGTATAGGCTAGAAAAAAAAAAAACCTACAATACATTCCTGAGATATTTTCAGGGTGTCTAAAATAGTCAGTTTGATTTCGCGAATTTTTGCTTCCTTCAATAAAATTCCCAGCTTCCTTTCCTCCAAAGAGGTAAGAAAAAAAAAAAAGTGTGAAATGCCAAAAAAATCCAAGCAAAAACATTCAGAATTAATTGAGAATAAATAGATTTATTATCACTAATACTTAGTTACAAATCTTGTCTATAGGAATATTATGTACTTAAGTCTTAAAAAATAATATATACTTTTTAGGTATTTTAGAGAATATTGTTAATTAAGTTTTAATGAAATTTCTAATAAAAATTAGATAATCTTGATTAATATGACCTATCTTTCTATGCTGTTTATTGGTACTTTCTTTCTACACTGAAAGAATGCATCCAATACAATACAATGTATCTTCTAATGAAAATTATGACAATAACTCCAATAAAATCTTTATTTTGGGCTATTTCACAGGTACGTGCTTACAGTAAATAAAACCTTGATAGTATATAAATACATATAAATTTTTTAATAGTTCAATTCATCAATTGAGAATTCAAATCATATTTTATTCATTAAAAAACAAGCTGCCAATTGACACTTGGAACATTACAGATAAAGATATAATTTGAAATAACAGAATGAACCAATTATCACGAAATCTAGAGAGTCGATACTTAGAAATACTATATGCAAACTAGAACACTAAAAGTGATCTGTAGGCGGATTTGAAAATGACCAAATGTAGAGGACACACAGTAAACATAATTTATAAAAAAAAAAAAAATTGATTCAGTACTAACCTATAAATAACTTGAATGTTATCTGTTCTTAGAAACTATCTATATATATATATATATATACACTTATAAACTCAACACCCTCAAAAAGCAAAATACCATACCTACTTATGTCAATCAGCAATCAAAAGCCTCAGATTTTAATATTTTCTTCTGCTTCTCTATCAGATAGCAAATACTCCTAAATTAATCATCACAGGCTTAAGACTACACTACACTAATACAATCAATCTCAGCCTCACACGTAAACAAAATAAATAAAGATTGCTTTAACTCCATTTCTTATGACATCTATTTGTGGAACAAACTAAAAACAATGTTAAAATAGAATAATTTATAATAAAAACAGTACACTAATTTACTATTTGAGTTTAATTTGACCGAACCCTGACCAAATTCCATTTATTGATACACACGGTCAATCAGCAATCTTCCAAAAAAAATCAATGTTGGCTCAATTAAAATAGTTATTACTATTTGAGTTTTATTTTACCGCACCCGGACCATATTCCATTTAATAAAAAAAAAAAAATCAATCTTAGGATTTTTTCAGGACTTCATTATAGTCAGCTTCTTGCTTCTTTAGCAAAACAAAAAATAATTGTTCAATTTTGAGTAAGATCTCATTCCTCCATACTTATGTTAATGTACTAATGAATTAGATTTATAAGAATTATCACTTAGAAATGAAAAAATCCAGCATATACATATGTATTTCCTAACCCAAGTTTCCACGAATAAATATTTTGAAACAATTATCATACAGGCAATACAATAACATAACAAACCTTGTAATATTTAAGCACAGCTAGCTTGACCTTCTTCTTCTTATGCTTGATCTTCTTTGGAGTGGAGTAATTCTTCTTCTTACGTTTCTTTGCACCTCCCCTGAGCCTTAACACTAAATGTAAGGTAGATTCCTTCTGAATATTGTAATCAGAAAGTGTGCGGCCATCTTCTAACTGTTTTCCAGCGAAAATCAAACGCTGTTGATCAGGAGGAATACCTGAAAAACATAGAAAATGCACAGTTAGCATCACAAACATTTTTAATTCAAATTCTAGTTCCATTTCAGAGGTGTTAGCTAGAAAGCATGAATCTAACTATCATCAGTAGAGTATATTACATAATCAATTCGGAAAATATTTTTAATGCAACATTACAATATATTTATATTGTAGAGAACAAAAAATATTATCAATGATGTTTCACAAAGCTGAACTAATTAGTATCTATCAATGACTAAACAGATTTATAATGACAGAAATATTTAAAAGTAAAAAGTTAAAGTTTTTACAGAAAAACTGAGCATTCAAGGCCTTAAAGTATTATGGTTAATAAAGTCGATTCAACACAAGGCCTGTATATATGTCTTGTGAGTGTAAAGACAATGAGGGAGAAATGATTGTCCAACGTGTTTCATTTCTTAACAAAATTGGACATATATGTTGAAGTAGTTTGTGCTTTTAACATTGTTCACAAAGCCATCAAAAAGACTACTCTACAAGAATTGAACAAAAGAAAATAACTTTAGATTATTATGTTCAACAACTAATTATATTCTTTGTATATTGATGCAACTAAACATTAATTTTAATTTTTACTCCCGATGGTTGGAACACAGCATAATTTGAATATCTCAATAATTCATATTTAATACTTAGACCCTTGGAAGTACATATGATCAAAATTTTTCTGCAGTGGAATAATAGAACTTATAAAATGTGTGTACGATGGTTCACATGACCGAAATGTTTTTTTGACAGTCCACTGTTTGACAGCACAAAAAGTGCAAAATTTGTCTAAACGTCAGGATTTAAATGACAAAAGTATAAATGCTTTAAATGGCAACTTTTGCACTTGCAAATTTTTACAAAAGAAAGAGAAAGCACATGATTTTAATAAATTCTTATTATTTAATAAGCTACTAAAAAATTAAATATATATAAAAAAAAAAGTTTATTCTTAAGCCACAACTAAACACAATAAACATTATTATATGAAATAAGCACTCTTACCTTCTTTATCTTGAATTTTAGCTTTCACATTTTCAATAGTATCTGAAGGCTCAACCTCAAGGGTAATGGTCTTACCCGTGAGGGTTTTCACGAAAATCTGCATAACTGACGGTTCTCACTTACTTCACCTAAACAAAAATGAAAAATACATAATATATCTGCTTCAAGAGACTTCATGATGAAAATTGGAATATTTTTTTTTTTTTCATAAAATGCATTTCTACATTTTTTAGTCAACATTTATCATTCAATCAGATAAAATATTCAACAAATTATTGAACGGAATGTTTCAGTCGGGGAAAGATTTATCATCACTTTGAATGATTATGTTGAATGTCAAAACATTTCCCGAATCTCAATATGTTAATTTAATCATTCAATAATACAACTAATAATTCATTCCTGGTAATCCAGCAAAATACTTATTTTTATAAAGACCTTTCTTATTTTTTAGATTAAAAAAACAAACAAAAGAATAGAAGATTAATTCCTTAGAATGGCATTCCTTCAGAATGAAAATGGAAGATTTTAAAAATAATAAGATATGTTCTGGTTAGAAGAAGAAACTACTATTTCATCATAATCTTAGAACATTCAAATGACATAATAAAATACCACATAAAGTAACTTATAAGCTTATATCACATTTTTTCTTATTCTTGATAGAGAAATACTTAGCATGTCAAATTTTCTAAAATAAAAAATAGGTACCAAAATTATTTAACCACAGAAAGGCATTCATTCAGATAATAACACTCCACAAGATAAAATAGGAACATTTCAGTCGGGGAAAGAATTTATCATCATTATGAATGCATCTTTATGTATAGAACTTAATTCACACAGGTATAATAATGTAAAATGTTTGTTCAATGATACTGGAATTCAGTCATAACTATAAAATATTTTGAATGACTGAAATAAAATATTTTATAATGAAAAAATAAAGTATAAAATAAATCTATGAAGATATTATAAGCATTAGTAGGTTAAAATTAATTACAAATTAAGACAACCTAAATAGTAAATTATGAATTCAATATAAGATAATAAAAATGAAAAGTATACACTCCTGATCCAGAACATTCTGAACATAACATAATCAAACATGATATAGGTAACCTAACACCTATCAAACACATTTTTGTTTATAAATAAAAAAAAATCCTAGAAACTGAAATATGGCATTACCTATTAAAACTACCTACACACAAAGTTACTAATTTATTCAGGCTACACTCACAATATTAAGACTTTATCAACTGAGGAAGATGGAATCAAATTAAAATATACATACACATCTTGATGTTTCATTATGGTTATATTCATTCAGATAATATAATTCCACATAAGAAAATGGAACGTTTCAGTCGGGGAAAGATTTATCATCATAATGAACAACCTTCTGTACAACCTTTACCTTTGAACAGGCCTGATGAAGCCCTGCAAAGTGGGGAAAAACGTCGGGAAATAAATAGTTGTAAAATATTTTTGTTTCTCTTTTGACCGCAACCCAGACCATCTTCTTATATATCAATTTTTACCATCAACTATATATATACATATATATAATGAACAATCATTCTGTTAGACCCATAAACTATTTTGAAACTGTCTTTAACCTAAGAACTATCAAGTAAAATTAAAAGAATTTTTATATAAATAGTAAACATATTTAAGCATAATAACTAATCCTAATAATAAATAATCCTATGCTGTTTAAACTTTTACAAATAGCAATTTTGAAAGTATAAAGTTTTTAAAATTTGAGTTAAACTTCAATGTTAGAAGAGAAATAAAAAAAAAACACAATATTGAAATTCAAAAATTAATAAAATAACGATGATTTATTAGAAAATACAAGAACATAAAACATGTTCACAATAACATTTAATAAATTACTTCAAAACCATCTTTTATTCAGACTTCAAATGACCCTAATAGTTTTCTTTTAATTTTATCAAGAAATATACAAACAAAACCAAAAACAATAGACCGGAAAAAGATAATTTATAATTCTAAGATTAAAAAAAAAAAGATATACTCGAGTAAGAGAGTTGCGAGGGTCATAGAGTGCTAGGGTCGGTCAATTTTTATTTTACGATGGCCCTTTACATTCTAACTCAGGGGATGCTATAGATCCTCAATGAAGGATTAAGAAAAAAAATACCAATCTATTATTATTACTGTAGTACTAGACTAGTTCACAACTGCGACTCAGTTTGAATCCAATTAAAACTATATATCCTATATTTTATAATAGTAAAATAGGAATGACATTCATTCAGATATCATAATTCCACATGAGAAAATGGAACGTTTCAATCGGGGAAAGATTTATCATCATTATGAATGCTCATTCAATAGGCCCATAACTATTTTTTTAGACAGAGAATTAAAAGATGAATTTAAAGAAAAGTAATAACTACCATATATACATATATCACTCATTGGTAACACAAAAATTCAAGGTTCAAAACTGGTCACCCAAAATAAACAGTATCTTTTTCAAAAAATAAACTATGGCATTAATGAGGATGAATCATCACTGACTTGCACCAGAAAAATCGAGAAAGTTCAACACAATTAAAATGATTAACTTAATTTGATTCAAAATGACATTCACTCCGATAATAATATTCCACATGAAAATATTTGGAACGTTTCAGTCGGAGAAATATTTTTTCATCATATAAAATAATTATACTTATATCATTCAATTACAATAATTATTATTAATAATATTTCATTCATAATCTAAAATGATTATGGGATAGTCATGAAAAAGGGCGTAACTAGCAATCAAATGACTAATATAAATTCAAAAAATGCTAACAACTAAAATTTTAAATACTTTTGTAACGAGATATTGATGTTGAAGAGATATCAATATTCTGACATTAATGTAATATTAGGCTCATATTTAGAAGATATTGAAAAATTCTAACAGCATAAGTTGTCTTTAAAAAAAAAATAAATAAATAAATTACATGCTAAGATCATTACTGACCAAATGATTAGAAAAAAAATAGATCTTAGAAAAGTGGAGGGCACTACTGAATATAAAAATATCTATAAAAACCACACTAACCAAAAACTGTTAATAAAATTGGTCATGCTTGATCAGGAGTTAAATTTATTTCATACATTCACAAATTGATGGCTCAGTAACCATAGTAATTATGATTATGAAATAAGGAAAAAACATGCCCCAGTTAAAATATGTCAATCTGACCATTGTAAAAAATAATGTTAGTCCTAGTTCACATATGTGATCTGCAAATATGAACACAACTACATTAGACTTACAATTTTCATATTATTAGGAAAAATATTTCATAAAAAAAAAAATTGTTAACAAAAAAATTGGACAAGTTTTACATTAATTGTTTACATTAAAATTTTAATCGACTGAGAATGACATTCATTCAGAAAACAAATTCCACACAAGAAATAGGAACATTTCAGTCGGGGAAAGATTTATCATCATACTGAATGTGCATTCAATAAAATGAAACCGGTAAATTAAATTTTTAAAGGAAATAAGAACAATTCCAAGTTTAAAAAAAAAAAAAAGTCCGAAACTTGAAAATACAGAAATTACATTTTTTTTTAAGCTTGAAATTACAAACGTTTAAAATAATTAAAGAAGCTATGAAACCACTTTATTAACAGCATGTCAAAATATAAAATAAAATACTCAAATTCTCTGAAAAAGTATTAGACTTTTGATTGTTTTAATTTTGTTAATTCTGTCAAAATTAAAATAGTATTAATAATGGAATCTTGCTTAACAATACACCATTCACTAGCTGCACTAATAAAGACAGACCATAACAAAAGGAGAATTTAAGGAAAACTAAAGAATACAAAACAAGGTAATAGGAAAATTACATTTGACATTGTGTACATCAGTTTAGACGAAGAGCATTAAACAATAATCGAATTAAACTATATCCTCGAAATCATACGAAGAAATGAATAATAATGATAGATAAATAGTTACTAGAAAGAGGTTCAACACCACATGGTTAACCTATAAACTATGCAACATGGTTTTTCCGTTTAGATTTATAACAACATCGATTACAAATGAATACAATCATTATAGCAATATAAAGTCAAACTAACTTCCAATTTATTCTAAAATTAAAAACAAACATATTTCCTCACCAATAGTAGAACCATACACGAAGTACTTGAACCCGAACACCACCTCACTAAAGAAAGATGGAGCACCTTGCATGGAAACAAAACCAACTTGATCATCATCATGTGAAGTATCTGAGTCAAATAACTAAATTTTAATTTGATAGCTCACTAAAGTAGTCATTTAATAATAATAAAAAATTATATAAAAATTAATTACGACGTTCAAAAACCAGTTACACTAATATTAAAATATTTCAACTGGTATATAGTGTCCCCTCACATTAGATTCACAATTTTCCTTCAGCCGCTTCATTAAGCGGGATTATTTCAAAATTAAAGTTTACCAGACAGTAAGTTTTGAAGTACTCTTTATTTTTTTAAATGAGAGTTATAAACCAATATTTATATTAGTTTATATTTGAGTTATAAAAACAATTGATTCATTTGGTTAACTTTATTCTAGCATATTATTATTATTTACAGGATTATTTAATATGAATTTTGTACAGAAATTCTATGTATATCAGCTTAGGAGAAACTGTAATTAAAAATATATTTTATGTAATAATTTTATGATACAAGAACAGAAACAAATCAGTCAAGAAAATTAATGAATAAAGCAAGCCAGGATTTGAACTGACTTGTTAAAAACTGAAAAGCGGAATACTACTTCAAAAATTGATATATTACAAATTTGAACTTTCCAAATGGTGGTTAATCACAGATTTTAATTGACTGTCAATGACATTTTCTGTAAATACAATGTTTATGAACGGAAAAACTTCCAGACTTAATTAATAAATACTAAATTGAACAAAGTATTAAAATTTTTGGTATTACCCTACCTGCCTACTTATGTTGAAAGCTAATTTTTCTCTTAAAATTAAGTAACTTAATCCTTAAATCACCTGTTAGAATCTATAACCAATGTAATATTCTTTTTATAAAGGATGAAATTCACAGGCCATTTTTTATGGCATTTCCATACTTATATATTTTGTAACAAATCATTTTGATAAATTTAATTAAAGTAAACTTTAATAATTTGAAGAATGAATGAATTCCATACTTCCCAAAGTCTATAAAACCCAAAATAAAAAATTTTAATAATGTACCTAATAGAAAAATGATTTTATATTATTTTTTCTGATTCTTAATATAAACTGATAGTTAATTTTAATGCTTTAATTACTAGGATATAAACATTAAATAAAGAAAATGTTCTTCATGGCACACAAAACGCTGTAGTAAATTCATTGGGAAATATTCTTACATTAAAACAGACTTGGGCAAAAAGTATTGTAATGATTTATATAAATTGCAAAGAGATGTGAGGATAGCACATTTTATGGTGTTTGGACCCACATTAAAGTCTTCATCAGTGCTGGAGGATTAAAGGAACTGAAATTTGTTTAAATATTTACTATTTCAAACAGCTATCAAGAAGATTTATGTGGATTAAAAACTTAGCTTTTGATAAATAGTTCTCACCGTTTTTATATTGTTATTTTCTTGACCACAACCCAAAATGTCAGCTCTTAATAAATATTTCAAAATGCTTTTTTATTATTAATGAGGAGTAGATAGTTGACCGTAGATTAATGCTTGAAGAAGTTTGTCGGGGGTGCAGTCAGCAAAGAACATAAATAAACAAAACCATATTTATTTATTTATTATTTTTTTTTTTTTATATTAAGTCTACCTTCTCGTTCTCATATTTGTTACATTATTCTTTTCCTTTCTCCATATACTACCTTTTCCTATTGTATATATATATATTTATATTTTTAGTACAGGTATATAAGTTAATACTTACAATGTAATTCAGATATAAGCCACTCACTATTTTTCATTGTTTTTCATAATGTTCAATTTGTAGATTATTTATTTAATTTTTCAATTTTTTAAACACTACTTGCATATCTTATATTATACATATCTTCTTACCTACATGATATTATATTTCATCTGTCACTGTTTTCAATTTACTACCATACAATTCCACAAATATCAATCAATTACAATTTTGTACTATTGAATTATCAGTTATCATTTTTTATCATTTATGATTTAATTCAATATTTTATATAATTCTAAATTTGTTTGTATACTATTCCTTTTCAATTGTATGTTACTCTAAATGTTGTTGTTATCTCTTTTGTTCTATAGCCCTGATGAAGACCTGAAACTCAGGTCGAAACGTCGGCATAAAATAAATAAATATGGTTTTGTTTATTTATGTTGTTCTTTGCTGACCGCACCCCCCGACAAACTTCTTCAAGCTTTTTTATTATTGTTTTCCTGACTGCAATACACACCATCTCTATTCTTATTTTAAAATACAATTTTTTTTTTTTAATTAAATGTATTTTTATTAATAAGTATTTAATTTTTTTATGGAAAAAGTATTTAAAATACAAAAACTGTCATCTCAAGTAGTTGAGCTTTTTATTTTTTGTAGTAACTTGTTTTATTTTAAAAAAAAATACAAATTTATTTTGTATTTTTACAGAGAAAATAGTTTTAATGCACTTGTTTTAATTCCTTCTTATATTTATCGTCCTCATAGATCATATAATTTTGTGATGATTATAATCTATAATTTATTCGTAATCAGTATTAAAAAATATAATGTAACCTAACATATAGTAATTTATAATTAACTTTTTTAGCTTAATAATCTTATGTTACTACATCACGGCTATTAATAAACTAAGATTAATAGTGCCATTTTTTTCTTATGTACTAATAATACTATTCTATATTTATTCTGGGATTAATTCCTTTAGAATAATATATAGACATCAAAATTAGGCTTTAGAGCTTTAGAGTAAAATACAAAATAAAAATGAAATTATAAAACGTCATAAAATATAATAAAATAATGAATTTGAAAAGATGAAAATAAACAACAGTAATTAACAGCATATATAAAATAAGAATAGAACAAATAAAATAAAACCATATGTCATATCATAAAAAGTAAGATGACTAACACTTATTCATAAATAAAACGAAAAAAAAGGATAAAAAATCAAATACAATTAAACTAAAAATAATAAATGAAAAGGTACAATTTCTGCTAATATACATATTTACAAGTATAAACGAAAATCTTCTCATCATTATGAAAATCTGAAACATTAAATTCAGAAAATATATAAACCTTATTTAAAACTTTCAATTGTTATCCTTCCGGAATTGGGTGGACAGAAGGTAGTCGAAGATACTGGATTTGAAGATTGGAAGAGTATTAGAACAACAAATAAAAGAGGGAATAGAATTCCATAGGGAAGAGGAACGGATGAGGAAATATCTACCAAAGGCTGCGGTTCAATGGGCATTACATATAAGTCAGAAGGCCGTGAGCGGGTGTTGCGGAATTGTAATGAAACCTTTTAGTACTAAGTCTTTCTTTTAAGTTATGTAATAAACAAGGATGGAAAATTGGAATATGTAAGTTTAATCCACTGAATCCCAACCTGACAATTTTTTTTTTTTTTTTAAGTCAATCCACAGGTGATGTTTGCCGAGTTATCTACACGTGACCAACCTATTCTACCCATGGGTGGAGGGGTCAAGTTTTTCATTTTGTGCGACCACCACTTAATGAAAAAAGTCAACGCCCCCCCAGGCCTGATTCGAACTGTCGCCGACTGTAGATCTCAGAACGATAGACATAGGCCTAACCATCTGAGCTACGGATGGCCCAACCTGGCAATTTTTTTCTTTTGATTTAGTATTTAGAAGAAAAATTTATTTATAATATTTTGCAATCTGATTAAATATTTAATGTCTACATAAAATTAAAGTAAAACTCCCAAAATGAGAGAATTGCTGATTTTATTTATTTAGAAACTTCCAAACATACTATATATAAATAAAAATAAAAGGCGTGTTGTAATTTGAATGATATATATAATATACTATGGTAATGGAAAAAAAAAATTGGGATTAGGAAAATCAAAACCAAATTCTTTAAATTTAATCTATTTATAATCTTGGTATTTTTCATAAATTTTATTCATATTCAAAGAACATAGTTGACCATATGAAGTAGACTGTAGGAGGATAGTCCGGGTGGCGGTCAATAAAGGTATCAAAATAGTAAAATAAAACTATTTATTGTAAACCCATAAAACTCAATCAGTACCAGCACTCCATTCTGACAGCCCTGCAAAGTGGAGTGAAACCTTGGTTCACAATAAATAGTTTTCTTTTACTATTTTAATACCTTTATTGACCGCCACCCAGACTATCCTCCAGCAAACATAAATATTATTGTTTAAAAATAATATTACACTCAATGCAACTCTAGTACATCTCAAAAAACTTTACTAATAATATATTTATTAATATATACAGTGATTTAAAATATATTATGTATCTCTGTAATTACGAATTACAAAATTGCCTCAGTCGGCATTTTCTTCCCTCGTCTTTTTCGAGTCCAATATGACACGTTGATGTACATCCGACCATGACAATGCTTTTCCTATTTCTACCTACCTTCTAGGGATTGATAGATTACACTGTGGTTGCAATGTCTACAGGTTTCGTGGACAATTCTGTTGTCATTGTAAATGGCCTTAACATGTTCTCCAAGACCCTCTCATCTAAATGGGGCCCAATAAGGAGAACAGCGAAGAACAGACTTACACATAGGGACATCTTGTGGACATTAGATTCTGAGGAAAGGTCGCGGGTTATATTATGACCTCAGCTAGAGGGGATGGTCAAGCATCAGAAGCCAATAATAAACCCTGATGTGTAATACATTTTATCAAGTAGGATAAAAATCAGTCAGGAAATTGAGAGAAAAGAGGATCATAAAGAATTTGTGATTTACGTTACCTACTCTCTAAGAAATAATTAATACAAATGAATATATTTAATATATAAGAAGATGGTCAGGGTTGCGGTCAAAAGTGAAACAAAAATAGTTAACAACTATTTATTTTCCGACGTTTCGCCCCACTTTGCAGGGCTTCATCAGGGCTAAAAAGATACAATGATAAGAATAAAAATACAAAGATAAGATACAATGATAAGAATAAAAACAAGTAACAATGGCAAGAGTAAAAATATTTAGCCCTGATGAAGCCCTGCAAAGTGGGACGAAATCGTCGGAAAATAAATAGTTGTTAACTATTTTTGTTTCACTTTTGACCGCAACCCTGACCATCTTCTTATATATCAATTTTTACGGTCAACTATATATACATATATGTAATATATTTAATCTTTTTAGCTTCCAGATTAATGAAAAATATATCTACTCTATTTATTTAAATTTTAAATTCATTGCCCAAATTTTTAGTAAAAACGGAACTAAAGTGTTCTTCAAAGAACCACTGTCCCATCACATCTTCCTAGTCTCCATAGATTTTATAGTTACAAACAATTTATTTTGGCAAACAATATCATCATAAAAAAATTTAGCTATCTGTTATGATAGTTCATTAATTAGCAATAAGATTTTTAATTAATTACATTCATTGACAGTCTGCATGTGTGAGGAGTTAATTAGTAGTTAAGTTACTGACTTAACAAGCTGAGATTATTGAAAAAGTTATTATCTGTATAATTCATAGTTTTCTTGATTTACTTTTCATAGGATAGTGTAGGCCCCATTATCATCCTTCAGTTACGTGTTAATCTCTGTCCTATCACAAAAAGCATTTTTTTTCAAAATAGACTGAAGGGTAGATTGTTTCAAAGTGAAAATGTGATGTGATGTAGTTGTGTTTCAAACTTATTTTCCATTCGGTGCGCTAGTTCTATAAGTGATATTGGTATAATATGATGCATATATAGTATCTTGGTTCCTCATAAGACTAGTGCTATCAGTTTTAGTTGTAGGAAGTATCATGTGTGTAGACAGTGGCTTAAGCATTGATTCTTGGGGCACTCCAACCACTATTGGTCGAAGAGATAGAATTTCAAACCCCATTGAATGGTATAGGTAAGGGGAACAAGTGGGAAACACCCATCATAGGTACTTTAAATATTGTTTTCTTTTTAATTTTTGTTCTGAGTCTAAAAGAAGTATATATTTCATTTCTTTACTTTTTTAGAATACAATTATTATTATTGCCATATGAAAATATCAATAATATTCATGTTTTAAACTAAATAGTAAAGCAATGATAAATTTATAAAATGTTATTGGATTTTGATCATGCTTCCACCACTTTCCCCTTATCATCACTAATCATTAAAGAAACCAATACGATGACTAGTTATAAATCATTAATAGACTGACTAAATAACTAATAAATCCTACACAAAAAACTGATTTGATAAGAACATTTATGAAATGTTAACCACTCCTTTCCAACTAGTGAAGGAATATGCTATCTATCCAGGAAGAAAAAGTATATTCACACACTAGGCCAGTGTGTTATAGCATTAAAATCAATATTTTAAGTTATAAACAAAAATAATTAACCTGTTTAGTAGTATTCAGGATAAATACTTTGATTAATACAAATAAAATCAATAATACTATCCATCAGTATCAAAAAGAAACCGAAAGATAAGGGAAACTTAAAATACTTAACTCCTTAAATATATTAGTATGAGCACTTGTTCAAATTCAGTTAAAATAATAACTAATATATTCCAAAAACTATCAGGGAAATATGAATTACTATATAATAAAATAATAAATACTCTTTATTAAACACATTTATAAAGGTTCACAATAATTAAACAAGTAGAACAGAATTGATACAACCATCATTCTCAGGATTGTTCGTGACTTGTGCATATTTACCCCAAACAACTTTGCCACCTTGTGTTACAAGTCCTAATTCACTAACATTAACTTCAATGATAGTACCTTTGGTTATAACACCGAGTGAAGTATACATGGCAGAACTTGGATTTTTCTTGACACCTATTATTGGAAGCTGGAATGTTGCTTTCAGCTCAGGATGTGTAACATGAGCCTTATTGAACCTGAGACCCATTGGCCTTATAAACCTTTCAAATTTGGGAGGTTTCCTAGTAAATCCTTCACCAACAAAACATACTTTTGTAACCATTCTTTTCCAAGCTTTTCTTTTTGTCTTGCCGGACTTTATGACTTTAAATACTTCAGAATCTCCCTGTGCCCTAACTTTGGGAATTGGAACATCCCATTTCCCAGCCTTTTCTTTTCTCTTCTGTTTTATCATGTTCGATATAACTTTAGCTTGTGACTGTACATCCCTGTCCAGAAGATATACAGGTAGTGCACCTTCCTTGACTTTTTCATGCTTTTGTTTTACCTGCTTCTCTTCATGGGCTTTAATCTTTTTCTTCATCTGGATTTTCTCATTACGCCTCTCTTTGTTAAATATTTTAGCCTTCAACCCCCTTAATTTTCTGGCCTTTTCAGCACGTTTATGAGGCTCTCTGGCCTCTCTTTTCCTTTTCCTTTCATAGTAATCTAACCTCCTACCATATAACTTTCTATGACGCTCAATATACTCGTTCTGTGGCATATTGCAAAACTGAAAAAAAGAAATCATATATTATTCTTCAATAGCAGCTTTTAATACAGTATCATTGCAATCATCAATATGCTCTTAATTTATAACATTAAAATGAACAATTATCAAACATGGGAAGGTTGCTGAGAAAGGTATTTTTCTTATTTACAAACTAAGTCTACTTAAAGTTAGGTTAGATTAAATCCAAGACTACATTAACTCTCAGCATGACAGGCAGGATTAAGGCATCCATAGCAGTATTTCTTGTCAACATAATTATTTTAGTGGTAACCATAGTTATTACTAGGTGGTAATGTAATTATTAGTAGGTCTGACAGACCCACCTGTCTCCTTTCGGATTAACTATGGATTCAGCAAAATGTCTAAGCATTTGTTTTTCTATTTCATAAATGATATGGAATGATAGGCTGCTACAATTTTTGCAAAAATTGAAAAATATAAATAAAAAATCCAAAAGTGTAAACAAATTTTAAAATATTTTAAAGAAGCATGGTAAAGTGAGTATAACAAAAATAATTAAACAAATCTTAATATGAAAAAAATTGTCTTAAAAGTTCCAAATTAACTTTCCATAACATTACACTAAATCATGCAAGATGCTAAACAATGATTTACAAATTATTGAGTATTATTTTAAAAAGATACATTTTGCAACTTAAACAGTGCTTAATGATTGGTGCAGATTAAAAGTAAATGACAAGTAGGTGCAGAAGAACCATAACAATTATGGACAAAAAGCTATCAACATACTCTTTCAAACCTTTATTAGAAAGTATTACAAATTAGGGTTTATACCAATATAATATATGGCAAATGTGCGGTACACAGAGTATAATTATATATATATATATATCAATAGTTTATATACTTACATTTAAATAAAACTAAACTATTCTTGATGTTTGAAAACTTCTATACCACACGTGACAGGCCTCAAAAGAACCTGTAAAGAAACAGGCCAAAGAGCATAATTTACTATTACGATAGAGCAACTTAAGCAGGTTTAGTGAATACAATAGTACATCAACAGTGACGTCATAAAACAATTAAATGTTCAGCCTCATTTTACATTATGATGTCAAATATTTATGTACTATTCTTTTCAAAGTAAAACCAATTATAATTTAAAGTAGAATAAAGGTACTGCGTGTTATTATATTTATTTTAATAGGTCCTCATTGTGATATTTTACTTTAATATCGTTGATGAATAAGGAATTAAACAGGTCAGCTATGATCCTAACCTTTGCTGACGACATCAATCTGATTGGGATGATTTTTGGAGTGATGAAGCGTTTCTTTACCTCAAGGAGAAACTGCAAGATTGGTACTAGTTATGAACGAAACAAAGACAAAATACATGCATCCCAACCCCATTGGTGGGGTTAATGTTACTGGCCAGGTTTACATTGGTTAGCACACTTTCTAGAAGGTAAAAGAATTTATCTATCTGGAAACCCAGGTGAACTCCAGAAAAGGAATTAACTCTGAAATCCATAGTCGGATAATGACTGCAAATAAGTACTATAATGAGCTCTAGAAGCACTTTAAGAGAGATGTTTAGGACTACCAAGGCACGTCTTTATGAAACGTTTATTAAACCAGTTCTTACCAATGGGTCGGATATCTGGACACTGTCTAGAAGTCAAGAACTGGCTCTAGCTAGATTTAAACCTCGAATTCTTTGTAGAATCTATAGAACTGTGAGTAATAGTAGAGTTTAGAGACTGAGCACAATGCCGAGTTGATGGCTGTTTACAATGATGGCGACAATGGTACAGGGCCAAGAACCGTAGATAATACAAGACAAAATTCTACAAAGACGGAGACGAATCGGTAGACCTAGGCTGCGTTTGGCTGCCTGCGAGTTTCCTCTCATTGTTGTAATGGTCAGTCAGTTATTTCCAAGCCTGATAATTATTCTCAGTTAAACTGATTTTTGAAATTATGCAGGTCCGTGTAAACAAGAAACTAAGAAAAGAAATTTCTCCAAATTTGATAGTGTAGTCTCTTCATGAATAAGAGAATATCTTTGAATAGAGGCCATTCTTGTTAATTTCCACCGAACTGGGAAAGATTACTTTGCGGTTGCCGTGCTAGTACTAGCCGACTTTCATCAATTGCCATAGAAATGGTGATAGGAGGTGTAGTCATATTCTTAACGCCAGAAGAAGTAAGATTCATTTGATGCTCATAGATGGTGCAACTCTCATAATTATATCACCCTATATTGGCAATGGGCGTTTTATCGGCGCTGGTAGGGAAAATTGCTGATGCCAAATAATATAGTCCCACATCGAATTGAAGCTGTTGAAGTAGGTATCCAATTTTCTATACATCCCATTAAGTAAGAATAACTATAAAAGGTCAGCTGAAAAATATCTCCATTGTTCCAGGATGGCCTTTATTTTTGTCCCAGAAGACTTTCATTTCAAATTTCATGCCGATTTCAGGCACTCTTTAAATATTGTTCGATTTAACAATATTAAAAGTTTCCTCTTCCCGTTTTGAGCTAATATTTCAAAAGTGATATACGACCGTCGCTCCGCGGGGGTCTTAGCGGGGCGGGTCTATATATGAGATATATGGTCTGTAGGCTACAACGATTTCCCAATGTGGGCTGATCACACTAAATACAGTAACCATAAAAAGGTGATTGACCCCACATTAATTGTATGCGTAGTACAGCGAGTGATTGTGAAGACTGACTACAGGGACTTAGTCCAAGTTCCTCGGCTTAAGCCGTAATACATGTATTGTATACGAGCTTGATTCTCATTTTATATTCAATACAATAAATAAACAATATCTTTTTATGGTTAGTCACAACAGTTGTGTTTTTCATGTTCTTTCCCTTTACTTTTCATTCGTAAAAATAACTTAATAAATAAATTATTATAGCATAACATATTAGTGAAGCGATCATAAACATATTCACGTAAACCCAATTTCAAATAATTTAATGTTTTGGATAATTTAAGAAGTCAATATTGTTTCATTATTCAATGAAAAAAATGTGTCTCTCCCACAAAGGGAAAACAATTTATCCGAGAGACTAAAGGAAAGTGGTACAACCCAAATGTAGATCATTCGTGGTCAGGGTTGGTGGAGAATTGTCGCCCCAGCCCCCACCACCTGCGGAGTGCCTCAAGGGTCTGTGCTGGGACCTCTGTTGTTTGTAATCTTCACGGCGCCAGTGGTCGCCATCAAACATCGACACGCAATGGTAGCAGCCTATGCCGACGATATAGGAGTCTATGCCTCCAGTATAAGAGCTGAACTGGCCCTCCACCACACACAAGCCGCCTCTGCTACCACCGTAGCTGCTCTTAAGAAGGATGGCATCAGGGTTAACCCAGCTAAGACGGATGCCATCGTCATGTCTTTTCAGAAGGGCAAGAAGAGCAGACTACCCCAGCGGTTCGTCGTGGATGGCGAGGGTCGGAATATCTCCAACACTATCCTCTACCTCGGCGTGACTCTCGACAGGCACCTCACTCTCTCCAGTCACGCCAGGGGGAGACTAAAGCTGGCCCGGCAGAAGTCGCATAGGCTCTACCATCTCCTGACGTCACAACAACTCTCACTGCGCCTGGAGCTACAAATATACAACGCCATCATTCGTCCAACGCTGCTCTATGGTGCACCACTTATGAGACACCTCTACAAAACGACGCTGACCAAACTACAGAGTTTCGAGAACTCCTTTCTGAGGCGAATAGTACGAGAAACTTCACTCCAGCGGGCCAGGAACAGAGAAATATGTGAAGAGCTCCAACTCCCGACTGTGCCAGAATTCATAGGCCGTAGGCACTTCAAATTCTTTGATGGGCTGAAAGCCTGTGCCAATCCACTGTTCCGTGAAATCAACCCTCCACCAAGATCTGGGAGGTGGCAGAGCACTGTTCCCCTGGTCGATATTCTCGCCTCGGGAGGGACTTCTGGCTCTACAGCCTGAAGTCATCACTTCATCAACGCCAGCCGGAATAGCCCCTCCCTATTCCTAGTAAGCTCAAGGCAACACATGCCATCATCAATGACACCGCCTTCAGCGGACCCGGCAGCCTATCTTATAATGCCACACTGGTTAATAAAGTATAAAATGATAAAAGAACCAAATAAATTGTCAAATATTAAAAAAATATGTAAAACTTATGTAAGCCAAATCAGTCTTTATTGATTTGATTATTAACAAGTTGTTCGCTTTCTCTACTGCAGTGGCATCAACATTAAGTTTTGATATTATGTATTTAATTTTTTCAAAATTTAAACAATAATATTGGGCTCCATCAAGCCAGGTGCCTCATCGTGTTATCACGTGTTCCGGTGGTAAAGCTAAGTCAGGATGTGTTTCTTTAAAAATAGTAATACGACTATTAAAAAATTTTTTTTACTGTGGACACAAGCTTGTCTACATTTGGACATGAAATGCGTGTGCCAGGCAGGTCAAATGAACTATCTTAGGATAAAGAACTTTAAGGGCATTACCAGCTTTATTCATGTAAGGTGCCGCGTCTGACAAAAACAACAAAACTTTACCATGAGTGATGCCCATAGGCCAAAGAACAGTCATAGATTGGTTGACAAATCTTGCAATCGTTTCATGATTACATTTTTCGGTGATTTCACAATTCAGCAAATAGGATTTTGAAGGTGCCTCAACACTTAGTCTGCTAACGACTATGTTTCCGATATAACGCCCTTCCATATCCGTAGTCTCGTCCACAGAAATTCAAATCGGCCCATCCGAAATTGCTTTCCGAATTCCCGTTAAAGTCTCCTCGTATATAATTTTCAAATAATTTTTTCTTAATGTGCTTTCATTTGACATTACTCGGCATGTGTATTTCTCAAGAAAGGTTTTTAAGTCCGGATTGCTAATTTTGTAAATAGGGATGTCTGCCCTGACAAATGCTCGGCACGAATCTAAATACATATTATTAGTACCTGTGGAATCTGAGGAGGAAAGAAAGAAACAGAGAAATGGATTGAAGAGTAAACAAACAAATTCTAGGAAGATGGGACAGGAATAAGACCCTTGCTCTTTTTAATTGATTCTGAGGAATTCTCGATGTAATTCTGTGTGAAAATTTATTATTACCACTGCATATTTAATAAATCCATTTAATTTGTGTTCAAAGATGAAGGCATAGAATTTGTACGCACTATTTATGATAAATGATAAATTTCACCTCAAAGTATCTTGCGTTCTCATGAATTTTATGTAGTTGCTGCGAAAAATGTATTTAAAATTGAATAAATAATTTAAGGAAATATGTGATTCAGGACAGAACACCTAAAAATAACAAATATTTCAGAAAATATGTGATTTACAACAAAATATGTAAGAAAGGCCAAATATTTAAAAATATGTAAAATAATAATGGCTTCTTTTGACCAGAAATGTCTTGAAACATCTTTAGTTAGTAAGGAATTGCAGATATCATGGTCAGGTAAAAATATGTGAAAACATAAAAATCCTATCCCTAGATATGAATAAGTATGCTGTGGAACTAGCAACCCAATGAATTTCGGCAGCACATCTTTGTTGTTTTTGAATAAAGTTTTTCTTTATCTTTCTCCAAGAAAGGTGGTTAGTTTCGTGACTTAAGACATCCATAGTTGGGATCGCCAGTACACTCTCGTCACGAAAAAATTTTCTAAAAAAAAATGGGCTTCGGCCATTTTGGGGAGCTGAGGTAAACTATTACCATTTTCTGATCCACTTATGTATGTGAGTGTTCACTCACTGTCTCCTTCAATGTAGGTAAATTCATTTTGGAAAATTTTGTGAAGTTATATTTTGGCAACGTCTCCCCATGAAAGTCATCAGGAGACCATGCTTGTAAGATCCAAGCTTTAAAGGTGCCTCTACACGTTTGCCAAACAATGACAAATTCCTGCATGCACCAGCATATAGATATGATCTTTAAAGTGGTTGGCGAATATCGGGGAAACTCCAGTTTCTAGGAGAATATCCATCATGAACCTCTTTATGGTGCATCTAATGAGCTCCAATGTAACTCTTTACATTAAATAGTCTCCAAGATACAGTTTTTCAATCACCAAAATTTTTCCAAAAAAGTTGAAAATAGTTGAATGCACTAATCAGTAGGTTCTTATGATGTTTAAGCTACTTTTAAATAGAAGTTATAGGTAATAAATCTAAAAATAAAGTGGCCAATTTGAAAATTCTCCATATTTGACCAATGACCACAAGGGAATGGTTCTTCAAACATTTCTACATAAGAATCTTCTAACATGAATAACTTACTTGGGCACAGCTAAATTTTAATCTATGTTTATCAGTTCAGATAATTGCTTGTAACTAGTTACCCACTTTAAAGCATAGTTTTCATCCCTGACACCTCGAAAGCAAAGGACAATCATTTGACCATCAAATCATTAACTCTCCATCACCTAGTAGATTATCGTACATTGCCAAAGTCCTTGATAAAATAATCATATATCTAATAATATATTTAATAAATAAATTAAAGCAATATTTCATAAATAATTACTCTTGTATAAAAATCACAAACTAAAATAGAAACTGAATAAAATAATTGTATTCCTTAAATAATTCTTGAATATTTTGAAATTTTTTTAAAGTAATATTTGAGTATATTTTAAGGAATAAATTTTCTATTTCAATAATCTTTTATCTTCCAAATAAATTATTTTTAACAATGCAAAATAATTATTTTCAAAATGATTCGAATTTAGAAATAATATTTAAAAACCATGAATACTTAGAAGTATGTATTAATTACCCCTAAACAGTGGTAAACTAAACATTTTGACAATTTTTTATCAATAAGAATGCAATCTCTGGAAAAAAAGCTTTTGACAGCAAACACCCTTTTTCCAGCTACCATCTTAATTCTTTCGGGTTACTATACCTAATAGAATTAGTCAATAATTAAAGATATGCCTTATAGTTTAAGAAATTAAGAACAAATGAAAAGTAATGATTTATTATCTACAGTTTGTTATACATAATGTTTTCAAAATGAATACAACCACAAATTATAAAATCATACAAAAGGGTTGGAAGCAAATAAGATTTTGGGAAATTTGTTTGGTGTATTCATCAATAAATTCCCTAATTATAAAATTTCATTAAAGATAAATGAACATAGTACCACATGAATACTTTAATCTGTACAAGTGCAACAGCATAAACCAAACATTATTTCAGTCATAATGATAATATAAATTACAAAACAGTATGTTTATTGTTTTACAACATTAATGTGGAATGTATTTCTCTCAAATTACATAGAAACCTCAAATGATGAATTTTATAATATAACACAGTTATGATTGACATAATTTAAAAATACATGGTATTTTTAAAAATGTTCTCATCAGTTTCGATTAACAAAATGTGTTCAACTCATAGTAATTAAAATGAACATATATTTCGGGTACACAAATATAAATTTTTTTTGCAAGCATAGAATTCTATGAATATAAATGTCTTAGACAACCATCCTACTTTAAGTAACTTCCATTTAATGGATATTATTTTTTCTTTTATTTAATTTTTAAGAAAATCTAAATCCAAATACATGTTTTAATATAATATAATATAATAAAGCTTTTTTTTACTTAAATAATCTCTGATAGGTGAAATACTAATTCTATTTCTAACAAACTTTTATATTAATTATACAACAATGTTTTTTACAGTGAATATTTTTAAATCGATACAGTTCTACAAAATAAACACATTGTTTGATGAAAATATAATTTACGTCTTTGGGATTATCACATTATTTTATCACCTACTAAATTGGTGGCATCAAAACAATTTTAATCTAAGATGTGTGAGCGAGGCTGGTAAGGAAAATATCCAGGGCCTAACAGGGTTACAGGCACATAATATATTTAAAGAGAAAAGAAAACTAAATCTAATGGAAGAATAAATACAATATTTCTTTTTAGGAGGTCATCATTAAAAAATTAACAGATTATAAAAATTAATGTTTTAAAATTAAAAATGCATTAATTTTGGTTCATTACACATTGGATTGCAGATACATATTTCTAAACTTAGAGAGAGTGGATCTGAATAATTACAATTTTTTTCTATTTCATATAATTTCTCAAATACTATAATTTGCAATAAATAAATAATAAATTACAAAAGATTGTCTATTTATTTGATCACCTATTGCACATTTTTACTTATTAATATAAAGCACCATTGGCTTAAAACTATATTAAACCTCAAAAATAAAAATAAAATTAAATAATAATAAAATAAATAAAAACAGTATCACTATATACATAGAGTATTTATTAATTTTTTAATCTAAAAATAAAAAATTATAATATTCAGGCAAATTCATTTTTGCTATCAACAAATTACAGGCTCAGGAGATTTCATTATCTACCAATATGGCAGAGCGAAACAGGGCAAAATCTTCTAATCCTTTCAGGTTTAGAAAAAAATTAAGAATTTAGTAACTACAATAATCCAATTCCTATATTCTGTTTAAATTTTTATTAAAATCTTTTTCTATATTTATATCACGTCACTAAGTGCTTATAATACTATAAAATTTCAATGCTTAAAACAAAATTTTAACAATAAAAATCACAATAGTTACAGAAGAAATATTTAACAAAGACAAAATGCAAACTTACAATTCAATCTTCTGTTGCGGTTGAGCTAGGTTTTGAGCAGCTTCACCAAGCTTTGAATGAGTATGGTTGAATGAATTATTTACTGGTTTATCAATCGGCTTAGATGAGTCAGTTGATTTTGTAGAAGGCGGAGACTTTTTAGTTGTTTCAGTAGCTTTACTATTAGGAGGACTGCTTGAAGATTGTTTTAAGATGTTCGGTGATAATACAGTGTGAAGGCTCATTTGAAGTTTACTCAAAGACTGCTCAACCTGTAACAGTTTTAAAAAGTTAATTTCATAATATATATTAATGGTTGATAACAAACCCTTATTAATTTAATATTTTTATAGTTACAGATAAGATAGTAGGAGGTAGTAATACCCTAGCTTCAGACTAGATATTTTACCAAAGAAAGAAGTTCCTCATTAGTTCTACAATAGGTACCTATATTACATTAGATTTTTCATTTATTAGCCACTTCTGGCTCCAAACATATCATCTCACGCTCACTTTATCCACCGAACTTTCAACAAAAGACTAGCCACCAACCCTTATCTAACTATAATCATTGACTGCATCAATAAATTTGGCATGTTATCAGAACTTTGAACAGTTTTCAATCCTATAGATTCATCATGAGGGGAAGATGATAATTGGGAATGTGGTCAGTGAAGAAACCCTTCTTCCCCCCCCCCCCATCTTTTATTTCTTTTGAATTCCAAAAATGCCTCCTAAACTTAAAAATCCATAAAATTATAGAAAAAAATCTATATCTTATAATATATTATCCACGGTGAACTATCTACTCATCGCTATAGAATAATCATTATAATGTAGTCAGGATGTTTCAAACATTTATCTTTTACTTCAAATGTATCACAAGTATTTGAGAGACAGTATACTGTAAATAAATATTTTTCCTAAAATTCCTAAATCTGGTTAAAAAAAGTTTTTAGTCATTCATATTGTGGTCTGAAACCTAAATTATTAAAATTCTATTTTTTCTTATTTTTTATATTATTTTAAAGAAATGTTAAATTAAAAAAAAAAAAAAACCATGCAATGCAATGCTGTTTTTAGCTTTTCTAGAAATCTTTGTAGGTCCTTATACCAATCCAATAATTAAAAATTTATAGAAGATTGATGATTGATCGTGAGCAATAATATAAGGAAGATGGTCCAGGTGCAGTTAAAGAAAAAACTTTAATAGTCGTAAAACTATTTATTATGAGCCAACGTTTCACTCCACGGTGCAGGGGTTCATCTGGGCTAAAAAAGATACAAACACTTAAATGGGGTAAAAATAAATGAACAATTTAACTTAAGAATTAAAAAAAAAATTAACAGTGGAACTTAAAATTAAATAAGAATAACAAAAAGTTTTAGATAATCAAAGAAAACAGAAAAACGATAGATAAAAAAGAAATATAAAAATACAGGCACACAAAAGATGGAAAAAGGGAATAAGAGTAAAATCAAGAATAAAGAAAGATAATGAACAAGATAGGAAGCATAGCTGACAGATAACAAGTGAGAAGGAAACAAGTTGACAGTTAAGAGTGAGAGTGGAGGGGCGTTGGTTAAAAATATGTTACATTTGAAAATAATGTTAAAGTAAAGAGTATTAACAAATTAAAGAAATATTAAAAAAATAAACATTAAATGACCTCAATATTCACCTTATTTTTATTATATTTATTGTATCCAGTCTTTCAATTTTATTTCTTCTTTTTTTGTAAAGTATACATTTTTGTTTTTGTAATATTTCTTTCCCCCCTTCCCCCTCATTATGTAAATTATCATTTCACGTTTATTTTTTAAATATTTATTTAATTTGTTAATACTCTTTACTTTAACATTATTTTCAAATGTAACATATTTTTAATCACCGCCCACCACTCTCACTCATAACTGACAACTCGTTTCCTTGCTCGTTTGTCATCTGTCAGGCATACTTCCTATCTTGTTCATAATCTTTCTTTTTTCTTGATTTTACTCTTATTCCCTTTTTCCATCTTTTGTATGCCTGTAATTTTATTATATCATGTAAAAGTATGTAATTTATATATGTCCGATCACGGATTGATTAGTATGCTGAGTAATGTAGCAACCCGATGTATTTGGGCAGCATGAATGAATAAAGCATTTCTCTCTCTCTTTTTTATCTGTTATTATTTCTGTTTTCTTTAATTGTCTAAAACCTTTTGTTACTTTTATTTAATTTTAAGTTTCACTATACTAGTTTATTTTTTAAAAATAATAAATTTACATTATTAATTTATTTCTGACCTATTTAAGTGTTTGTATCTTTTTTAGCCCTGATGAAGACCTGTAACGTGGGGCGAAACGTTGGTTCATAATAAATAGTTTTACAACTATTTGAGTTTTTCTTGGACCATCTTCCTTTTATTTTTAATTAAAATATTTATATTCAAATGAAAAGAAAAATCATTAATAGACCTATAAAAGCGATTAAATGTTGGTAGTGCCAAAACATTGGTTGATTAGCCGTCTTATCTGCAGAGCTTAATTTGGGGAGTAGATCTGACTTTTTTTTATATGAGACTGGTCCGCTCGACCAATTAGCTTAAAAAGGATCAATCAATGGATGAAAGTCTGACTAAATGAGACTAAGTGAGAACTCTCTAAATGGAAACTTCTCTTAACCAACTACTTTTACATGTCTCAGTCTGGCATTAATCAATTAAGACCCCTCTATAGCAACATCTCTCTAATGGAAGTGGATTTTCATCAAGGGAAGATAAATTTACCTCATTAAATTGATACTAAAAAAATCTTTACTTAAGAAAACCATTAAATATGGTTTTATGCTTTGTATAAATATATGTTTACATTTAAATAAGTACATATTGTGGGTATTCTTTCAAATTATATGAAACAGTTGTCGTCATCCATGAGTGGTATAAACCATATGAACATACTTTTCATTAATAAACTTAAACACAATGGTTCCTAACCTTTTTTTGGTTACAGAACCCTTTTGGTACAGGTAGGAAAATAGCAGAAATTGTTTACATTATCCAAAATGACCACTTGAAACAAATTGAGTATCAAATGCTGTTAATGAGTATCAAATGCTGTCAATAAGTATCAAAACTTTTCAGCAAAAACAAAGAAAGCCTAAGTACCAAAACAAAACCTGTGCAAAATTTAAGAAAATCTGAGATGGTAAGGTTCAAAACTTTTGAGTTGAAGTGGAATAACCAATTCCTAAATTATTTCGTGGAACCTCTGGAAGAAGCTTGTGGAACCCTGGTTGGGAACCACTGCTCTAAAGTAATGATACTGCTATAACATCAAAGAAATGATTCTGTTTTAATATACTATGTTGTATTTCTGGTCAAATAACGATAGAATTAAATGAGACATGTATTCAAAATAAGGATTCATTCTAAATAGAGAAATGGAAACGCATCTTTGTAAAGATTACATATGTAATTTTCCATGAAGTCTAAAAATTTTGTTCTCCTCTTCTCAACGTGGTATTCATAAAAATCTCCTTTATTTTATATATATTTATACAAACATGTATATTAAATCCTAAAAGTATTATCTTTACAAATAGAACACAAAATTTAATTAGTAAGCTTCAGTCATTCAAATTATTCAACCTGTTGTGACACATGATCATATTTATTCATTTTTTAACAAATAATTGTATAACCCATTTCAGTGTATACGGATTTCAATTCTTCAAACGGATAAATCCATCAGACCCAAGGCTGTCCATTGTAGAGTTTTAAAAAAAAAATTAAAAAAGTGTGAAGATTTTGAAGTTTCTAACTTGCCCTAAAAATTTATGACTGTAGGCAAGGAAAAGCTAAATAAGGAGCTACATTTCCTCTTAAAGGACCGGAACCTTCACAGGGCATCTCTAAAAATCATGATTGATTGAAATCAATCAATTGAAGTTATTTGATTTTTATTGAGGTTCTTTCACTATTACACTGGTGAGGTGTATATTGACCAATATTACATCAGTCGCTGACAAGCTCTGGAGTGGAGCAAACTTTATCGATGGTCTGATCATGAGATTTAGGAGTAGTTCCCAAAGGATCAAAAATATAGTAGAAAAAAAATTAACAATGATATTAATAAAAATTTAAAAATCTTACCTCATTTAAAAGGTGAATTGAGGCTTTCAATATTCGTACCCATCTTTCTAGCTCAGCAGTATGAAGCTGTTCCTGTTTTTGAAGTAAAATTTTCCAATCTTCTGGAGACTGTGGAGTATCTTGCATTGTATCAAACCTGATAATCGAAAGGGTTCATAATTATTTCACATTGATTATTAGTATGAATAATGAATGACTGTGATGAGTGAGTATTAAGTGTTATAATGTTAATTATAGGATGACGATAGTTAACTTAAATCAAGAATAAAGACAAATTGTTTGTTTGCAACAAATCAACAAATTGGTCAAACCAAATCAAATACAAGGCCCAGTCAACCTTAATAGACCATTGTCTATATATATATATATATATATATATATCTTAAACTAAAAGATCATTATACAAATAATTCACATATAGCTGATGAGAGTAAGTATTTCTAGGGTATTTATCCATTGATTTAGCATGGATTCATTGCTTTTTAAATAATTCCAATTTTTAAAAAATGTGCATTTTTTGCCATCAAAACTCTATCAGTATCCATTGTTAATCCTTTAAAAAATATATATGTTGCCTCCCCCCCCCTTTTTTCCCCAAGATTTCCCATTTTCTAATATTATTTTTTATTCTACCTATATTATTTTTCTTCAACTGAATAAAACATAAGTTCCTCACAACTTATATCACAACAAAAAGCTTGCACGTGTATGGCTGTGCGATGATATGGGTCTTTAATCACCCTCAAGATATGAGGGTAAGTCAATATTTATCCGTAATTTAGTTATATTTTTGTTTATGTTGTTAGCACTGTTATTTTGCGTTGATGACGCATGCTTAGTTTATTTTTTGTTATGTCTATGCAAGTTTCAAGAAGCTTGGTTAGTTTCGTTATCGCTGTTGTGCTGTTATTCATGGCTGCTCTGCTTTCTATTTGCACCAAAGAAGAGCAACGTTCAGTGATCTTTTTTTTTGTGGTCGGAAGGTATATCAGGGGCCTAAATTCATCAAAAACTTTCAGTACAGTAAGGGAACAGTGTGTACATGGATGGATTGAAAAATTCAAAAATGATTGCACAAGTGTTATGCACAATGAAGAAGCTGGACTGTAAACGACTGTTTACCGCCACTAATGAAGAAAACATTGAGCGTTCAGGTGAAATGATGCTCTTAGACAGACGAGTAACTATTGACGAAGTTGCACATCGTCTGCAAATTAATCATGGCTCTGCCTACGAAATCATCTACAACAGACTTGGGTTTCATCAAGTTTGTGCAAGATGGGTCCCAAAACGACACATACAGTTGCATTTGCATAAATTAACACGCTTGGACACCTGCCAAAAACAAAAAAAACTCAGTTTTGAAGAACTGGCTCATCCTCCATATAGTCCCGATCTTGCCCCTTCTGACTATAACTTGTTTGGTCTACTCAAAGAGGCATTAAGGAGCCGTCGATTTTCCTCGGACGAAGCAATGAAAGAAGCGGTGCAGCTCAACCGAAAACCTTCTTTTATGAGAGCATCATGAAGCTTGTATAACAATGGACCAAGTGCATTGAAAAGCAAGGGGACTATGTCGGAAAATGATGTACTTGTAATTTTCCTATTTGATTACAATAAAATTTTATAACTATATTGCAAATAATAATTGATTTACCCTCATAACTTCATACCTGTGGAAGCTAGTTCCCCACGAACTTTATTAGGTTAAATTAAGAAAACATTTACTATATATGTAGTCAAATAGAATTTATGATGTGGGTTATTAATAAAAATTATTGACTTCAGCTATTGGTTAAAGATTTTAACCATATATAGTCATTCATTTTATACTGGGATTCTAATATATTTATAATACTGATTAAATTAGACAAAGGAATCAGAAAAGCACTTAATCCCATATTAAATTCAATAATGTAAATTTGTAATTTGCCATTTATTTTCAATACCTAAAAATAATTTTCAATGCAAAAAAAAAAATTTACCATTTATTTTCAATATTCAAAAACATTATTGTTTTCTGAACAAAGTTTAGGTGCACTCTATAGCCTTATTGATTCATTTTATTTTTCAAAATAGACAATATATAAATTTCTTATTGTATATTCAATAACTCGCATACGTTATATTAATATTGTCCAAATTTTGTTTCTAATTTATTGAATTTTTCAAAATTTCAGTGATCTTCAATGCTTCCAATAATTTCCTTGTGAATTTATTATTTTTCCTTATATGAAATTATTATGTTCTGAGTGTATCCTCAATCAAGTCTGCCTCCCTCTATGTGACAAGTGATGTTCAGAAAATAATAATCTTAAAAAAAGTGTATTTTTTAAATAGAAAACAAGATTATTCACAATTAATTTTAATGAAGCTGATAAATTTGGCCTTGATATTAATATAATAAGTAAATTGTGGTTATTAATAATAAAAAAGTATAAAATACCTTTTTATAAAATATTAATTATGTACTTTAAATATGTAAACTCACTAGCATGCCTGTCTTGACCAGTTGGTTAAAAAAACAAGATCGTTTGGGAAAATAAGCACAATTTAACAAGTACTTCCTTTGAGTGGTGTGAAGAGAATAATTTACATAGACTAAGGCAACAGCAACACTACATTACTTTGAAAATGGCCAATAATGATATAAAAAGAGCCAATATGTTACCAAAAATAAATAATTACAAATAATAATGTAATAAAGTTTTTTATTGACAAACTGAATACAGAATTAAGTCATTAAACAATCCCTTAATCTAGTTTCATTAATATTATGATTTCATTAATTAGGTTATTTGGTATTTTAGGCAGTAAATAACTTTAAATAATAACGGGTTTTACTATATATATTGTTGTTATATTTAATTACTTATTTGCTGTAATCTGTTTCCCATCTTTTTATTTTTATTTAAACAAAGAAGGATAAATAAATATTAAGTTTTGTAAATTATTCCCAAGATGAAAACTGTCCTTGAGACAGGAACGTTCCCCAACCCCCCTCCCCTCCACTCATATACAATATTACATTTTCAATCCATTCTTTAAAAAAAAAAAAAAAAATCACTTCCCTAATTCAAAAGATCACTAAGCATAAAAATTATTTTTTGGGTCTTTTAACATTAGAATAAATTATAAAAATTATTGACACTGTTAAGTAAAAAAAATTTTTTAAGGAAATGTAGCGGATAATTAAACTACATTTTACTCTTATAACTAGAATAATTTGATTAAGAAAAATTCGATAAAAACTATAAATGATAAGAGACAATAAAAAGATCATATTTTTTTTTTTATTCTTTTTTATAATGACTGTAGCGGAAGTGGAAATTCAAATGTCCTACATTCAAACATATACTGTTTACTATTTAAATTAATCTAAGCAAAAATATGCATACCTGAGACTCAGTAACTTGGGTTTGCTTTGGACCAATGGCTTGTGCTATTGGAACAGTATGGGAAACAGTGCGACCTTTTTGATTCGTTGACGGATTAGTTACCCATGGAGACTGCTTAACATCTGTAAATTATTAGATATTATTGATTTTTTGTGGAATTATTTCGCCTAAATGCTAGGAAATATTTTATGAAGGTGTAATAATAGCACAGATGCAGGTATAAGTCATAAGCTCAACAAGTGGTAGACTGAATAAATTATTATGCAAGAGAGAATAAAATGTAATAAATACAAAACTTTCTAATGTTTGTATTACGTAGTGAAAATATCAGATTGGTGGTAAAAGTGATCAAGTACTATTTTTTTTAACATATCTTGATCACCTTTTAACCTCTAATCCCTGATGATGTTACTTGAGTATTAAAAATATTTTCTAAACTAATATAAAATTTATATCTGTTATATTTTCTAAACTAATATAAAATTTATATCTGTTCCAAACTAATAATAGGAAATTTAATTTTGATTTTCTGCCTCAGTTGGCATTTAGTGACAGGGCGCAGACGTTCATCAACTATGAATCAAGATCCGAGAAAATGTCTTAAGAAAGATGAATTACCACTCGATAACAGTTTTGGTGCTCTAATTTATTATTTATCTAATTTATCTAGTAATAATTTGTCAACTAATAATAATGGTTCTGAAACCGTTAAAAAAACTGTTAAACCACCACCAATAATAGTAAATGATGTAGCTAACATTAGAGAGATGGTTAGGTTAGTTAACACTGTCAGCGAACCTAACTCATATGAGCTCAAGTCTACGCTGAAAGGAGTGATAATATATCCTACCACGCCATCATCTTATAGATCTATTGTTCATTTTCTGGAAAGTCATAATGCTAATTTTCACACTTATCAATTTCCAGATCAAAGAGCATGACGGGTAGTGATTAAACATCTTCACCACTCAACCCCAAAGGAATGCATAAAAGAGGATTTAGAAGCCTATGGATATAAAGTAAGAAATATATCTGGCGTTTTGTCATACAACAAGTCACGACTTCCAATGTTCTTTGTAGACATTGAGTCGGATACTTATTCAGAGGCTATCTATGATATAAAAAAAATATTTTATTGCCGCATTGAAGTTGAAGAACCTCATAAAAAACGAGCTGTAGTCCAGAGCACTCGATGTCAAGCACTTGGCCATACCAAGACTTATTGCCGTCATCCTTATCGCTGTGTCAGATGTGGGGAAAACCACGTATCAGGTGAGTGTGGAAAACCCCGCAATACTCCAGCAAAATGCACCAACTGTGATGGCTCTCACCCAGCGAACTACAAAGGTTGCAAGATCTTCAAGGAACTAAGAAACATCAGAGTTCAAACCCGTCAACCTCCAGCTTATCAACCTCAGACACCTCAGCCTTCTCCAGCTTCAAGGATGGGCGATCAACGAGCTTTTCCAATATTTCCACGTCATCAGATGGAGCCTAGATCAAGTTTTACTCAGCGACCTGGTCAACCTTGTTGGACTACTCAGTTTCCTCAGGCCAGACTGTCAGAAGAACCGTCTTCAGTCATGAGAGTTCAGGATCATTCATTTCAAGGATCATTCATTTCAAGGATCATCCAATACTGATATGCCTCTCCATTTAAATAATTTTGTTTCTGAGCTAAAGAGCCTATTCCAGCCCCTTTTAGCCATAATAAACAATCTCCAATATCTAACACAGTCGCTATGCTCTAAATATGGTCATTAAAAAACTAAATTTCACAACAGACAACATCTCAATATTGGTTTGGAATACAAACGGACTCTTACAGCACAAAAATGAACTAGAAATACTCTTACATGACAAGCGTATTGATATAGCACTGATTACAGAAACACATCTAACCACCCGCTCACGACTTTTTATACGAGACTATTCAATCTACCGAACAGACCATCCCGATAATAGGAGCCACGGCGAAGCAGCAGTTATAATACGTAATAGTCTTAAGCATTATCCCTTGCCATCATATGGTACTCCCCATATACAATCAGCTGGTATCCTACTTCTATGTCAAAATAAAAACATCACCATTTCCGCAGTATATTGTCCTCCTCGATTTTCTGTTACACCAGAACTTTTTCAAAACTATTTTTGTACTTCAGGAACCTGCTTTCTAGCTGGAGGTGACTTCAATGTGAAACATACCCAGTGGGGTTCTAGACTCTCTACTCCAAGAGGAAGAAGCTTATTATCTGCTGTTTGCAATCTTAACCTATTCACTTTAGCTCCCCACTCCCCTACCTATTGGCCCATGTCACAGAGCAAGTTACTGGATCTTTTAGATTTCTTCATAGGTAAAGGTTTCAACCCCTGTTCATACAGAATTGAAACAAATTTCGAAATTTCATCTGATCACTGTGGGGTTTTTCTAACACTAAACCAAACCTTGCAAAAATCGGATGGACAGTGCACAATAACAAAAGGATTGGTTGACTGGAAACACTTTCAAAATCTTTTAAATGAACGGTTAACCATTCCTTTTTCGTTAAAGACTCCAACCGAAGTAGAAGATGCACCTGAATTTTTCACTACTCAAGTACAACGAGCAGCTTATGAATCATCCACAACTCCTCCAGCTAAAAAAGATCACATCCTTCCAGAATACCCTTCTTTTATTAGACAACTAATAATGGAAAAACAAAGAGCTCAAAAATGATGGCACCGAACACAACTCAATGCAGACAAAAAGGAATATAATTATCTTAACAATAGGCTGAAAACGGAATTACGTTGTTTTAAAGTCAAACATAAAATTTGATAATTATATTTCTTCTTTAAATATCGAAGACGGAAGTTTGTGGAGATCAACCAGAAAACTTCTCCGAGAAAAGCACACTTCCCATCCACTGAAATTACTCCAACTGCTGCCTATGATATCACAGATGAACAAAAAGCTGAACGATTTGGTGACTATATATCCTCTACCTTCAGACCTAACTCACACCTCTATAATCCACAACATGACTCCACCATTCTATCATATTTAAATATACCTTTGCCACTTTCTCTGCCTCCAAAATCTTTCACCCCCAAAGAAGTACAAAAAGAAATCAGTAACCTACCAAAGCTTAAGTCCCTAGGTTATGACTTAATTACGTCTGAAATCATGCAGCACTTTCCCCGAAAGGCCATCATATTCCTCACTGCACTCCATAACTCAGTGTTACGTACAACCCACTTTCCGATCCAGTGGAAATTCTCGATCATTATAATGATATTAAAGCCAAACAAGCCATCTCATTTACCATCTTCATATAGACCAGTCAGTCTCCTTCCAATTTTCGCTCAACTTTTCGAAAAAATACTATATAAGAGAATAGTACCTTTCATAGAGACAACCCTACCTCATCCTCAATTCGGCTTCCGTCATCGCCATTCTACAACTCATCAACTTCATCGAGTCATAGACTTCATAGCTTCTGCTTTCGAAAAGAAACTATATGTAACAGGTGCCTTTCTCGACGTGCAACAAGCATTCGATATAGTTTGGCATACAGGACTCCTTTATAAACTGAAAAGAGTTCTTCCCAGCACCTACTATCTAATCTTAAAGTCTTATTTAGAAGAGAGATTAGAAGAGAGATACTTCCGGATTCGACAGGGCTCATCTTTATCCTCATATTTCGCAGTAGAAGCTGGAGTTCCGCAGGGATCTATTTTAGCGCCATTATTATACACATTGTATACCTCCGATTTACCCACAATGGAACACACTCTCACGGCCAC
>NW_027109834.1:1023917-1034923 GCF_000696795.3 Halyomorpha halys
ATATATATAAATATATATATATACACACAAGAATTAATGTATGTCTTTATTCAGATAAAAGATAATTTTAGTTATTTAGGATTTAATGTTCCACACTTCTTTGGAATCTAATTAGGATAATTAAAATAATTGATTAAGGAGAATTACAAATTATTTTTTGAAAAATATAGAATTTCATAGTTAAATGCAATGCCATTGTATGTGTCAACATGATTATGTAAAATAAAGCAATTATTAATTAAGGTTTAATACAATATTTTTTTCTTTTAGCATGGCACCATATACCAGATCTTTGGCCTTGCAATGTGATCTTCTTACATATATTATAGGAAGAGAAGGCATAGCCTGGAGGCTAATTTCATTACAATCCATGGTGTAGCAGCAGGCCAGCAATGTTCCATAACCAATTTGGGACCAATGACAAGTGATCAGTGACCATCCTACCAACTCACTTGGGTTCAAGGACACTGACAAATTGGTTTAAATCCATGGATTATTGCTGCTCAGCATCAGCAGGCACACAAGAACTAATACGATACGATTCTCAATTAATACACCCAATACGTGCAAGGGTCATCGGTCTTATGCCTGGTTGGAGTGAGTTTCCTCACAAGCCTCATGAAACCTAAAAGGAGGAAGGGCTAAGCTTAGCTTTTCAATATGAGTAATCACCTATTCTAAAAGATTACCCATCCAAGTATTGAACATGCTCAATGTTGCATAACTTTCATTACCTGTAAAAATAAAAGCTCCATAGCCCACTTGGTCATCCTGGCCCCTTATCACAATATCATAAACTAATATTTAAACATTTAATTTTAAAATAATAAATCTCTATCACTTTAACTAAAGATTAGAATTATTAATTATTTTAGCAGAACTAAAATATACATTTTAAAAATAAGCTATCTTTGTGGGTGACAAAGAGAGAGAGAGATATTTTTATATGATTGCACATATCAGCAATAATCAAAATAGAAAACGTCAACCTTAACCCCACCTCTAGAATTACTATTTGGAACACAAAGATAATATTAAATAACAAAATAAAAATATTCACTAAGGAGGTAATTCATATCTCACCAGTGCTTTTCCTAGTCTCGTGAAGATCAAAGGCGAATTTAGAATTGGTGAAAAGATGAGTAAACAGCTGATCAACATGTATCGATACCTGCATGTGCACCAAGAGTCTACCTTCATGGAGGCAGGGGCAAGTGATTAATGTACCTTAAAAGTAACCAAAAACAAAAAAAAAACCATTATCAATAAAATAAAAGCAGAAGTTTAAAAACAATTTTATGTTGGGTTTATTCTTTAAGTAATGACATAAGTAAACAAAATGGCATTTAATATTAAAATATTCTACTATAAATTTATTTTCCTCCATTTTAAACAATTTAAAGTAAAAAAACGGATAAATTAAGGATTTATCAGATCCAGAAGCTGAGCAGTAAATATACGATTTATAATATCTATTAATATTTTAAATAATTAATTAAATAAATATAATAAATTAAATATATTGCCGTGTACGGGGTTTCTAAGTCCGACAAGGGGTTCCCCATACACGTATTATATTGAAATTTATTAATATATTAATGTATTTGTATTTATATATTTATATTTATTTTATGTATCTCTATCGGTTCCTGATGGGAACCGGCTGACAAAGTATGTGCTATATGTAATTCAAACATTAGAAACCATGGACCCCCTCGCCATGTTATGCTAGATATGAATATCTATAATTAATCATCAGAGTTCCTTTCCAACAGTATCGTGTTCACCAATTTACTATGCTATTATATATGAAGTGATATGCAGGGATTCTTAATTATAAAGTAAAGTCTTTGTTACATATTTTATATTTACAATTATATATACATTAGAAAGAATAATATTATGAGAGAGCATGGTAGACCTGTTTTCTTATACTTTAATTATTATATTATGAATTGAGAAATACCAGTTGGGATCTTGGATATTTATACTGACTCTAAGTTACTAATTCTATTATTCCCATTCAAATTATAACGGAAATTGTCTTACTCATTTTGGTACGTCGGCCGGCTTAACGGTTGTCGCGGCAGAGCGTCCATATCCGCTATGCTCTGCAGCCTCCCAGCTGCCGCTGCTGGATCTCCGTGAGGTGTGACTTCCTTCTCTTGCCTCCAACTGGTCTTCCCCTGATCTTCCCTCAGATTGTCTTCAACTCTCAGACTGTCTTCCTCCGTCCGATTCTCTCAGACTGTCTTCCTCCTGCCCTTTTTGCTTATTTTCTCCCCTCTCCTTCTGACTCCTCCTTTTGATTTCTGTTCTTTGATTGGGTTTGGCTATGTTCAGAGAGGGTGAGAAGGTCCAATGACCTTCGGCGAAAGTCGGTCTTATTCCTACCTTTTATGTTTAAATTAAGGCAGCTTACTGTATTATCCCCGAGGTTTTTAGAGTGGTTCCGTGTGAGATAAGGAGTGTTTATTTGTCTTCAATTAAGGCGGTTTTCTTCTTTGACTCTATTTTCCATGAGGTGTTTAAAGTGGCCATGTGTAAGATAAGGGCTGTTTATTTGTTTATCTCTGTCAACACAGTAAATCGTCCCCAGGGGGTGCATACCCTCTGTTATCTATATATCTCTGTACATTTCTTTAGATGTTTCGCCGACGGGTTTCTGCCTAGGTCCGGCAGTATCTTTGGCAAGCCGACAAAAGAAATTACTTAGCGCTAAAATTTCTAGCTGGTGCCTCCCATTACATATCAATATTAAATTTAGTTCCTTTTTTTTCCTAACATTTTGTAAATAATTATTTGATTTACAAATAAATAAATGTTTATTATAAATGTGTCAAAATATATAAATAAATAAATTTTTAAGTAATAGTATTAGTAAATTATATAGTATAATTTTGAAAAACTAGAATAGTTTAAATGGAAGAGTTGGAACAATTTTGACATTTTTTGTTTAATACTACAGTGTGTTATCATTTTCTAAATTCGATTCTGTAGATTTGCAAGTTTTGACATAAAAATGATCATTTATGATGAACTGAAATAGGCAATAACATGACCAATGTAGTCTTTGCTTATATTATATAAAAAATACTATAAAAAGTTATATGTTCTTCAAATATTACTATTGAGAATTAAAAAAAAAAAAAAACTGTAAAATACAAAACAATGGAGTGATGTCTACAATAATAAATCTTGGAAATGAAAATTCAATTAGCACATTATCTTAGGATAATTGACTCACTAGTTGAATCAGAAAGAATGATGTGGTTACAGTTCAGGAATAAGATTGTTAAAGAGACATATTTTAAAATTTATCAACAGAATCAGTTGAATGCTATTGTTTTATTATTATTATTATTTATTAAGTTCCAAGTTCAAATAACTACATATACTTGTAAAAAATAATTATTATTTATTCATTATTTACCATGTTTTTCAGATTCGGATTCACTTGGTGAACTATCGCTAGGATCTGAGGCCAAATGTTCTGATGGAGATGTTGGCGTCGGTGGTTGTACAACTGCTTGTGGAAACTTCTCATTTTCATTAAAAACATTGCCATCCTAAAAAAAAAAAAATCATTAGATTTATTATTTATTATAAATAAAAAACATTCAATCAAATGATAAAATTTGTAAATACTTTTTTAAGTTTATTTGTAAAGGTTTACTAATCAGTAAATAATACTAAATTAAATCATTTAATCTCACTGTTTCAGATTTTCCTTTCTTGTTTATTAAAGATGAGTAAAGAAATTAAAATTTGACGGTTTCAAAAATTTATGAGCACGAGGTTAGAAAGGATGTATTTCAGTTGTAGACAAAGGCTAATTGGAATTTGGAAACCAAGATCGAGGCTAGGGAACTGGAACAAAACTAAAGTCAACTATCATCTCAGCTAGAGCTCAGCACAAACCAGCATCTCAAGAAAATTGGGAGGAGTAGGGGAGGAAGAAAGGATGAATATTTTATAAAAGTGGAATAAAATTTAAAAGTTGAAAGTATAATGTCATAATTTACAATCAATTTATTCCAAATAAACAGTTCATGAATTCCCAGATCTATTGTGGACAGCTAAACTGACTACATGCAATATTGACCAATCGATACACAGTATTAATGAACTGGAAACAACTTCATTTTATAAAGTATAATGAATGGCCTTACTTATCAAATCTGACATCGACCAAAAAGTTCATAACATTTCATTATCTCATCCCTTATATTGCCTTGATCTTGCACCTTTATGATATAATTTGAACCAATCTACTTAGTAAATCTTGTATCGTAAATCAGTGTGAAGATTACAAAGTGATCACAAGTGAAATTAACACAAATCAAAAACAAAGATGTCTTAAAAGCTAGCATTAAGTGCCATGTGCCAAAACAGGTTTTTCTGTTATACAATTATATTCTGGAATTTGTAGGAAACTGAAATTATTTATTTAAGGTGGATATATACCTGGTGTATTACAGTAACTCATGGTTGAAATAATGTTGAAAATAATTAATAAATTTGATAACATCTATACTATGAGTAAGATCATGTCTACACTAATCTCTAATTTTTGTCCAACATTGAGCTAAATAGAACAAAGAGTTTTGAAAATATTGGTGTGTCAAACAAAAATAGGTTTGCAGATGTGTAAGCAAACGAAGTGGATGAACTTTGCTAAAATTTATTCTAAACTAAGTCAATACTACCACATCTTTAACTTCCATCAAAGTTAAGGCCACATTAGATGGGCTTTTTGAAATATAAGTGTGTGAAGGAAAACAAATAAATTTGTGCACAATAAATAAATTTACGCACAATTTGTATTTTAATCCCCAAATTAAAAGTAGTACACAGGAATCCGATTAAATTGGCATGAGACCAACTAGGTTCCTACCAGCACAATCCCTGAAAATTTCATTTGACTAGATTAACGATTTGATCAATTATTCCTCAACACTAATTTCGAAACAGTCTAAGGGAACCAAATTTGTTCCTTGATGTCTATGTAAAACATAAAATGTCACTGAAAATTTTCTATTGTGAGGAGATATTTTTTTTTTTCATTTCTAGATGTAGAATACAAAGTTTCTCAACCTTTGATAGTAAAGAAACAAAAATATATAGAGTATTAAAAATGCTTGTATGATTAAAGTAGTTTACTGAAAGTATTACAGGATAGATGCCAACATAATTTAATAAAATAACTACATACATCATGTTTATGTAATAGTTCGCTGTACACAGGGCTATTATTAGACCTTGTTTCTGTAAAATCCTATAATTTATAATGATCTTTGTTTCATTACTGTTTTATTAAAAACAGAGATGGGAATTCTGTTAAATTTAGCTTTATCAAGCTGGTGATGGTCAACCTAATTGTAATAGATTTTTTTCTCAGCTTATCTTATTTTTAACTTGAATTGAATTAATAGATTATAAAGGGGTGGTAAACTTTCAATCATTTGAACTTTGAATTGATTTATCTTTGTGTTAATTATATTGATAATTAACTATAAATATAATTAACACTACTGTTGGATTTTCATCAAGTATAAGAAATATTCATAATGGCTAATATGTTTGTTAATTTCTTGTCCTTGGGAACATTGCCTACATGTACTCAGATGTGTTTTTGATACTATTTATATATGCTCAGATGCGTTTCGGTACCATTTACTAATATACTCATGCAAATTTATTTAAATTCATTAAAAATATGTTTTTAATTTTTTTTTTCCTTTTCTTATGTTTTTAATTAACTGATATATGTATATGGCTAGGCGTTTAAATTTTAATAACCTGATTCTATTTCTTATTAATAAACTGAATTTTACTTATACACAGTTACTCATTACTAAGTTCTAAGTTGAACAAAAATCGGGGATTAGTTTAGACAAAGTCTACTTGCGGTATAAATGTTATCAGAGTACATTAATTATTTTTGTTTACCCATATGAAAAACTTATTTATGATACACCTATACTTCTCAAACTAACCCTATACAAAATAACTAACATTGAAACATGGGTAATTATGTACACAATAGAACTAATTAGAAAAATAATAATTTCTGGGTTACAAAACAAAGTGAGAAAAAAATAAATAAATAAAAATATTGAACCATATACTTGGAAGATTTTTTTATATGAAGAACAATTGGAATTTAAATTAGAAAGCTGTACATGAAGCATACCTACAAAGATTCTCTTTTACGAATAGGATTTAGCAAATCTTGTCCAAACCATTTCATCTTATTAACATATTTAAATAAAGAAACTACAGCTTAAAAACCCATTAGACTTGAATAATAGTAATAAACATAATATCACATGTTCTATTTTCTTTGTATAATTTTTTGTTATGTTTATAAATAAATACATATACACATACACACATACATTAATAGGATACTTTATAAGATTTTGTTCTGTGGTTATATTTTTAGAAGTGTTCTGTGGTGATAACTAATTACAAAAATATTTTAATATTTTCTCAGTATATCACTTGTCATTTGTTGGTGCTTAGTCAAACACAAAATGTGTAGTGCATAACTGCCTATAAGTTTGAATCTGAGTTCACGAGAAAGTCTGAATGGCCTAATTACACACCACAATTTGGTAGTGTACCATGTACATTAAAAGAAATGTTGACTCATATTTTACAATTTATTTTTTTTTAATATCTAAAAATAATTTTACAAGAGAATCTTATTAAGTTACTCTCTCCCAATAAAATTCTACAAAGACTATTAGTTGATCAATTAGGAAAAAATTGTGAATTGTTAGAAAAGAACTTGTCCCTTAGATTTAAGAACATATAAATACATGGATTACATTAAGGCCTTATATTTGACCGAAAATTAAATTAAGAACCAAAATTAAATCTTTAAGGTCAGCCACAACCAAACAATTAAATATACTCCAGTTTCTTAGAAGTAAATTGTGGGCTTTGGATCACCATGTTAAAACTATACTACATTGGTTTGTGCTAAGCTGGATTATGGGTCTTGTATCTATGGCTCTACCCGTCGCCGGACCCTTGCTAAGCTCAATTCAGTACATCATAAAGCAATCCGGATTGCAATTGGCTCGTTCAGGACCAGTTCCATGCTGAGCATTTACTCTGAAGCAGGTCTACCTCCCCTTTCATTTAAGAGACAAAAACTGGCAATAAATCTAGTTTCCTAATTATTTCAGCAGACATCACCCCACACACAAACATATTTTCCGATATAAAGTCTCTATAGCTTTTTGGGAGAAACCAAAACCCAACACTTTCTTGGGCAGAGAGAATCACTTTGGCTATCTCAGCCCTTAATTAAAGCAATTCCGTCACTAAAACCTGAAGCTCATAACCCACCTTGGACTCTAAAACAATGTTACATCAGTCTCTTATGCACAAAAATAACACCACATCTGTTGAGTATAAAGAATGGTAGTCATGTCTTCTTGAAAATAATCCAGAACATTTATTGATATACACTGATGGTTCCAAATTAGAAAGCTCAACCTCCTCGCTTTTTGTTACCCGCAATTCAATCCATAAATTTAAATTATATATATTATGTTCAATATATACCACTGAACTCTACATGATAGCATCAGCCCTCTACTTTTGCTTTTCAATAACACAAAAGAAAATTGTAATAATTTTAGGAGCATCCAATCTTTAATCTTAAAACTATCAGATCAATGTAAGTCCATAAATTTCATATGGATCCCAAAACACATTAGCATTGTTGCCAACAAGCTCACAAAGCTGCCACAGAGACACTCATGCTCTCTACCTATATTATTACCCCACCAGAACTCATTAGAACTCTTAAAATAAAAATATCGGAAAGATGGCAGCCCACATGGGATGAAAGTTTTCCGAGTAAATTAAAAGAAATCAAAATATAATAAAACCATGGTTGACATTCTACTGCAGCGGCTGCAGGGAGGAAGTTGCTCTGACCCGCTTGAGAGTAGGCCATACTGTCCTCACCCATTCTCACTTGACTAGAAAATTGCTACCTCAAATTAGTAATATTGCCTGTTCATTCTCACAATTAAATATGTTTTTGAAGAATACCCTCACTACTTACCAACAAAGAACAGAATAGGACCATTACAGTCCTTTTTGATAAACAATGTTTTTGATAACTTATTGTGGCATACACATAAACAAATACCTTGATTTTCCCATTATGGAAGTTGGCTTATGATTTTCAAAATTCAAAATCAAGAGTGAAAGTGGCATTATATAAACTTTCTATCGTTGAAAATTTAAATAGATTCCTAAACTGGTCTTAGGGCAGCCAATCCTCAAGTATCAAAACACACAAAAGATATTTTACCAGCAACTTAATAGGCATTGTCGTTTTTGAGGCACTATGATCAATAAGTCAGTGAGTGAGATGTTACAGGCTCATGTAGCTTTTATACAAATATTTTTCAAGTAATGTAATCACATTGCAATCATATAAGGACAACATTTTTTAAAAACTAAAAAAATGTATACACAGCAGAAACATATATCTTAAACAGGTAATAGTCTTGTCTGGAAAACATTACACTATTTTAATTACACCAAATTTAGTCACAACCTTAATGGGACGAATACACCATTCAATGATGATCTAAATAATTTAGTGAGACAGATTTCATAACAAGGAAGATATTCAAACCATTATAAACAGAACTTCCATGCATCAAAAATCTCTTGAATCTACATTTTTTACTAAAAACAAACAAAAATTTGTTTGTAGATCCAATGAAACTTAATACTCAAGAAAATCTTAAGATTAAACATATAATATGAGGATGTACATACATAACAATTTAAACAAGAAACAATATTATTCATTATTTTTTAAGTAAAATGAATGAAAATGTAAGGATAAAATGCATACACAAAATCCATTCATTGATATTTGTCAGGTACGAAAAAATTTAATTTTGCTATTTATTGAATTTTTTTCAAAGGATTTTTGAAATATTGAGGTTTCTCTGTAAGTTATGTGAGATCTGTTGAAGACGAATATTTTTCTAAGGAAGGGAATCTACAACTGCCCAACAACTTGTGGGGGAATAGAATTAAGGCAAATAAAGTAGAAAATAATTAAATTTCAATTATACTACCTACAACTATAAAATTTAATGATAAATAGTAAATGTTCTTATGACTCTACCAGGTAAGTTATAAACACAAACTCATGAACAAAAATCCAACAGTGTAATATTGTAAAATAAAATTTAAAGTATTTATTTTATTATTTTTATAAATTTTTTTTGTGATACTAATTGTTTTATTATCATATAGTACAAAATGACTGAACTTAGAATTGTTCAAATTAATGTAGCCTATTTTTCAAATATTTAGAAGGAATAAAACAAAAATTGTGGATCAAGGTTAAAAATGAATAAAATAAAAACCTACATGTTTATACAATGTGTGCCATTGTGCATGAATAAGACAGGTATACATGCCACTGCAGAGCAGCAACTGAAATGTGCTTATTGACTGATGGGAATACCTGTGAGCAGTTCACACTCCCCACTTGCAAATGGTAAACAGCAGATGAATTTTCTGGCTTCTTTAAATTAGGTATAATTCATTTTATAGTGAACTTGGAAAAAAAATTTACATATATAAAGTTAAATTATTTATTTTTAATACAATGTAAATAATAACAATAAGGCTCTACAGCTAAATTAGTTATTTGCATCGGAACATGAATTGTTTATTTATTTGTTTTTTTTTAATCTGATTTTGAGCATTGACTAAACTGAGATTTGGAATAATGGTTCTTTGAGTGAGTTTTATTTACCATATTAGAATATTAAAAATTTAGAAACCAATATTGGCAGATAAGTCATGTGATGGAGTATTCAAATTTTAATTTTACAAACCAATTTTTTTTACCAATATATTTATATATTTTTTTAAAATGTCAATTAACCATAATAGTTACAAAATTTATATGATCACAAAGTTTATGAATAAAATGGTGCAAGAATGTTCTAGTTCTTGATTATGAATTTATAACTTATACTGAAATAAACAATGCTACAATTATGCCAAGAATGTTAAGACTAATACCTTAAATAAAATAAATACTTCTATTGCTATAAAATGAATTATTACTGCTAATTAAAAAAAATATTATGTATAAATCTAACAAGTAATTCTGCTTAGCGGAGCCCATAACATGTAGATCAATGGCTCTTCAGAATTTATTTATCTCTTGAGGAAATTGAAAGCTGTGGTCTACATAAGGCAGTAATAACATAAACAATTTATCAAAGCCAAGTATTATTTTTAATATTAATCAACATTGATAACAATATAATACCTTTAGATTAATCTAGATTGAAATTTTAGTTAAGACCAAAGAATGGACCTAAATCAGATTTGAACTACTAACAATTATAATTTAAATAATAACATTTTCATTCATTTTTGTTTTTAAAAATATTTAAATAATATTACTTTTAAGATTTTAAATTTTAATTTGATAAAAAAAATTACTCCATAAATTATTAAAGAAGTGGAGACTGAAAGTTACTATTTTATTTTATTTTTAAATTAAATTAGTTGATTAAAGGTTTTCCTAATATGAATCTGACCTTGATATTTATTAGTTCAAAGAAAGAAGTTATGACTAATGAGGAAAAAAATTATAAATGGCTGATTTTATTATTTTTTTATTTATAAATAGCAAGAAGTACAAACAATTCATATAAACATCAGAACAAATAAAATTTGCGATTAATTGATTTTGATTGATTTCTGTTATCATTATACAATGAATAGAAGTAGCCCCACACTCATGTCCTGTCTGGAAAAATATGATCCCAAATCATTACAGGATGGGCAGTGTGGTCGGTATATTATTAGTAATGATTCCTGAATGTGGAGCCAAACATTGGAAACAAATAGATTGTAGAAAGATAGTCTGGGTGGCGATCAAGAAAGGTAAAAAATAGTATAAAAAAATTATTATCATTACTATATAAAAA
>NW_027109834.1:1034973-1075405 GCF_000696795.3 Halyomorpha halys
ATATTAAAAAAAGGAAACGTGAAAAATATATATAAATTATTTGGTATTAAGAAATATTTTTATTACTTTCTTGTACCTTTCTTGAACACCACTATCCGACTATGATCAACTATTAATGTTCGGATTGGAATCAAATACTTGCCAATGTTTATAGAAGCCTTTATTATTATTATATTCAATGAGTGTAAATTTAGGAAAGTCATATTTTCGGTATCCTATTCTCAACAATATACTTCAGATCCCACAAAATGCAAATAAAAAAAAAAAAAAGAAAAGCATTTTTTCGGTCATTGGTTTGTCTGTTTATCCCAGGACTAACTCACAAATGGACGGACCGGTTCTATTGCTCTTCCTTTTCTTTTGTAAAGTTAAGAGCCTAAGCTCTTGTTGGGAATTTGTAGAAAAGAAAGGGGCAGAGTGGCAGGGATGCAGGTACGGCCACAAGGGCTTAGGGTGAAAAGACTCAACAAATTGACCTGTAACTGAAAGGTGGCACCCAGACGTACCGTTTTTTCAGGTTCAAGTGAGCAACGGCTCACGGTAGGCAAAACAGCTGAATAAGATACTAATTTATGTTAACAGATGACTCCGACGTTAAGGATAGCCGGGATGTAATGCGTGAGATGTTACACCTTACTACCAACATTAAACCATGCAACAAGCTTAACGCTCGAGACCGTATATTGCAACGCGTACATATTACTTAATTTTGTTTGTTAATGGATACATAATTCGCTATTGCTAGGTGCTGCATATCCTGGTGTTGTAAATATTGTTTACATCAGCGGTGGCCAACCCAAATGATTTTGCGTTCCACTTTAGAAATGTTTCGTAACTCCTCAGGCCACATATAAAATTGTATATCCACATACATTAGATTTAGACCCACTATATACCACTATTTTTTAAGTAAAAAATTGAAACATAATGAGTTATTAGTTCTTACTATAAACTCAGAAATATAACAGGCAATATTATATAACTTTCATATATTCGCAAGAATATTATCTTTAAATCAAAGTTAAATTTTTTTCATGATTTCAGCAGTTAATTTTAGGAAATATGGATGCACAAATAATGTATTTGTTTAATACATTGGTTTTCACCTACTTCGGCTAGTATAAAATAAATATATTTCGCAAAAGAGTGATGAATCTCGTGGGACAGGAAAATGTACTAGGCGAGCCGCGGTTTGGTCACTCCCTAGTTTACAGGTTACTAATACCTTCGTTATTGAATATTAAACAATCCAGGATTTAGTAGGGCCAGAATTTAACAATTATCTGCTTCTAAAAGTCATTTGTCCAACTTACTCAATAATACTTCAGTCTATGTTGTAGGGTTATGATTTTTGTTATGTATCTCTAAAATGTTTTTTTGAAGTATCGAAATTATTTGATATTGAGGATATCGATAATTGGATAGGAAATTATTGGAATATCATACCAAAGGTTGATTGATAGGACTGCCAACAGCTGAGTCGTGGTCTGGGGACAAATAATCAAGGGGGACCAGAAGGGAGAACCCTTTCAATATTTCATGTATTTTATTTTCGTAAATAATATCAATACAATAGAGACTAAGGCTTATTATGATAACAAAACTTAGAGCTTATAATTTTACATCAATAAGAGTTCGCTATTCTACAGAAAGCCTAGGTTTCGGAGATTTTGTCACCCCTCTCTGACAGCAAGCTATCTATTCGGTGCGAATAGAGCACGTACTGGTCCAATATAGCAAATACCATAGTAGTTATAGTACAAGAGCCCAAGAGAAGAAAAATGGCATAAAGTAAGTTTTTGGATGATATGTTCCAACATAAATTCACAAAATGTTAATTTCAAGTTTTTTGGATAAAGTTTTTGAAAATATCATAAAAAGTACTACTCCTACGAAGACAAATGTCATAAACTACTTCATAGTACCTTTAATTTGAGTGTTGGCAGACATCTGTCCGTCTTATGGTTCCTGAGATATTTTTTCATAAATCAAAATTATAATGTTTTTAAGATATAAATTTCTCAAAATGCATTCACTAACTATTTATTCAGACCATTCTTTATGAAGTGTTGCAATTTGAAAAAGCTATATCTTGCGAACTATTGAACGTAAATATTTCTATTAGGATTCATATTTTAGCAAATTTACTCTACTTTAAATTATGTTCTCTTAGGCTTTCTAGTGTCGTTGGTCATTTTAAAAACATAGAGCTACGAATGAAAAAAAATTTTTTAATGTTTTGAAACAGCCGCAATTTTTTATTCCCCTGCCTATACTTGACAGACTAGTTAATTTTGACAACTAATTATAGGTAGTTTTCATAAACTGCATTTTTTTCACACCGGCTCATGTACTAATAGTATCCAATTTGGATTTGTATACCGGTTGTAACCGCATTACCAGGATTCCCATAGATTCAAAATTCGATATTCTTTCGGATTACATATAAGATACATGATATATCGTTCTATAATCTTGTTTATTACAAATCGTCTAATTTAATATTAACTTATGATCAATTTAAACATTAATATTTAGTGCTGTTATATTAAATATAAAGATATTTTGGTTTCTATATTATTGAAAGATCGATATTTTGGTTCCTATATTAAATAAATATCGATAATAGATATCAATAACAATATTTGACTTCTGATAACATCGGAATGTCCTTATTGTTTTCTCGAGATTATTGTTCACATATTTCCAAAAAGATTAATTTATAATAATTACTTCATCTATCCAAATTCAGTAGAAAATGCGTGATTATATATTATAATAATATTACTGGATTTTATAAACACAACAGTCAGGATAAGTTGGCTGGGATATACCCTAATGCTGGATCTATACCTTTGCCACTTGCCGCAAATCCAAGACTTTTACAAAAGAAACAAAAAATGATAGGAGACACAATTTCATTAAAAAATTATTGAAAAATGTTTAAACATTAATTATAATTAACAAAAAGTATCAAATTGAAATAAATGTTTAATAATTACCTTTATGAATTATTGAGTTATAAAAATATGTGTAAAAAACCAACCCATCCTTGATACTTTAGAAAGGACTCACCAACTGGCATTGTCTCATCTTTTTTATTTCAAGTTTTAATTTAAAAGTTTTTTTTTTATTTCTACACTAAATTTAACTGAAAATGAGTTATAAAAAACACACAACCCAAATGAACCACAATTAAATTAAACATCTAGTTGAAATTAACATTAAAATTTTTTTTTTTAAATTTGATCGTGTAATAAAACATTTTGGTACTACTTGAACTTATTTTTGTTAGAATTTTATCAAGAATTAAAAAAACAATAATTTAAAATTTCAATTTGAAATAAAAAAAATTTAGAGCACAGTGGGTCATTTCCAGTGAGTGGGTCATTTCCAGTGAGTGAAACCTTTTTTGCAGGTACTGAGATCAGTTTGGGTCCCTTGAACCACCTTAATCCTTGGTATATCATCCCCCAATGGAAAGACAATAAATTGGATACAAGTCATGTGGGAAATCAATTTTATTTGTGTATTACTCAATTTTTAGGCCAGTATATTCCGATTTATCAGAACAGACTGTTTTTGAAGCATATGCTCAATTTTGTAGGCTTCAAAAATGGTTTCTCTGACTGATGCTGTTTGTCATATCCAATCTACTTTTGTTATCTCATGGCATTACAGTTTAAAAAACAAAACAAGATACTACAAATACTGCTACTCACTGAGTTCATGTGGTACCCATAAATCGGGCTGTTTAACTTTTTTATCTTCTCGATGTATCTTGGAACTGTGAAAGCACTTGTATTGAAATGTAATAACAGACTTCCTACTAATGAATTATGTATCTTCTACTGAATATTTTTCAAACCGATGATAAATTATCTGTACATTAAAACATCTCACCCCAGATGTCATAATATTTTTTATTACCTGGCCTGATGAATCTGATGGATTAAAAACTCATTAAAGATTATACCAATGAAATCACATCTTTCCATGGCCCTATTTGGAAATATATTAAAATGAGAGTAATTAATTGAGAAGAATACAAACATCAACAAAATTGAGTTTTAATAACTGTTCATTACTGAGTTTAATAACAAAATTAAAAACAAAAAATATTTTAAGTGAGCTAATAAAGATGTACAGGGACACTATTTCAAAAATAAATCTAGTAGTTCCGTAGGTAAGAGGATGCCCCTATAATCCAGAAATTTGATTAAGATTTTAACCATAAGAATCAATAATTTGAAAATTCAAACTAGGTTTGACTTGCTTCTCTCTTGCAACTATAAATAGTTCTTTTTATGTCACTGCATATTAATTGGCCATTATGTTTCATCAAAACAAATGAATTAGCATAAAATTAAACAGAAAAAATGAAAATAATCGCTGAACAATGGAAAGAATTTGTACTGATTTCAACTCTAAGAAACTTTTCATGGGGTGATTGAGTGTAGAGGAGATTAATTTATTTTTTTTCAAAGTTAGTATGTATTTTATGTTCCATAATTAGTATTTTAGTGATTAATATTCAAATACTAAAGTGTTTACTATTACATAACTTTATCAAAATAATTTTATATAACTACATAGCATATATGGTGCAGTCTTAATATTTTAGGATCAAACTAAAAAAAAATTAACTGTTTCTTTTAAAGTAGACACCATTACACATAATAAGTAGACAGCCAATGTTTCTGACAAGAATGGAATCACTCCTCAAAGTTGGCTCTGGTAAATGCATTGCGAACTTCCATTCCAGAAACACAAATAAGGTTAGCAAATAAAGTAAGTTATAACAAATGGCATTAATTTGAGGCAGAAAAATGCCTTGCCAAAACCCCACTATGGGAGTTCATTAAGTGCATCATTGAGTTCCTTAAACTAGGCTTTCTTTCACCAGCCTCTGATAGGTCATAAGGCATATCCACCCACAATCACTTCAAAAACAAGACAGTAAAGAACACTGATTATTCATGGATGGGAAGCATTCCTTGAAAACTATTCATAAAATATTTGAAAAATTATCAATATTGATTATACATTGTTGCAATGTTGACAAGCTGTCTCCATCTATGAAGAAAATACTATCTTTTGCTGTCAAGAATGCTGGTTTCCTTATTATAACTGTACAATATACTTCCATAACCTGTAATGACTTTTGACAAAACTCGTTTGAAACCTCTTCAATCGTCTGTTAAACCTCACAGATAAACCTAATTTAAGTTACTAACTTAAAATAGTAAATCTAAGCTCTATTTAGTTTGTCACAATGTAAGTATATGCATATTTTATTCTCACCCGCATCATCAAGCAAATTTAAGATAGTTCAACATACTGTAAGAAATAAATTGTCTCTGCTCAGTTTTATAGGCCTTCATAATATAACATCAATTAACAAATAGACAATAACAGGATCAATTACAATCATCGGACACATGGGACTTGACACCATGGTTGGTTCACCATCATTAGAATTCTTGGCATTTTTTGGTTGAAGTATATTTTTTGACTCATAATAATTTGTAAAAAATATCATTTTGTTATTATTATATAATATTGTTACAATGTTATATAATACAAATTAAAATCAGAAGGGAGGAAAGTTATGTTACAAAAGGTGTTTTCCCAATTCATAAAACCCATTTTCTAAGAGAAAAATCATTTTTACATAAGTATCTGTTTTCAAACAAATTTATTTGTTATAAATGAGGGTTTAAAGTTTAATTATAATGTATTATAACAATAATAAAGATAAGGATGGACTGGAATAAACACAGAAATAAGGCAAAGGTGGAAGTCAATTGAAAAATGGCATTTGAATGCCCCAGATATTAAGGTTAAATATTGAACAGGAAAAAAAAATTAAATATACTTTTCTGCTTGTTTTTCAGTAGGCTGTATCCCACTTGCAGGGAATTTATAAAAAGTAATTTATGACTTGAAGAATAAACATTTTTGAAAGGGTTATGGGTACATTGTAATATATATAAAATTAGTTATGCAATTCTTCAAAAATCACTGAAAGATTGTTTTCCAATGAGGAATTACTGAAGGTTAAAACTTATTTAATACAATTTTGGATTAATTTTATGCTAATCCACCTTATACTATTTTTATTCAGATATAGCATTATGAAGAATAATATACATTAAACAATTACACTTAAAGATTGTTTATATTTAAGATAGTGGTCAATCTCGAAAGACTTAACCATTAAAGAGTTATTTTACCACATTTTCAAATAATGGAAAAACAATGTCAATATCCTGTTCTATTTGAAACTTATCTAAAATTATAATTTTTTTTTAATGAATTCAATTGAAACTTTAATTAAACAAAATACAAAGTTAGTATATTTCTACTGAACTATTTTGATAAATCAAGTGCTTTTTTGGTAAATCAAATGATGCAACATAACTGAAATCATACAAATGGTATATTTTATACTTACATTACTATTATTGTTATTGGCCTCAGAATAGGAAGAGTCAGAATTCCGATCACCTTTTCCTCCAAAGGACTTATCATCATCTAAAGGTTGAGGGTTCAATGGATCCGTAGTGGCCGGAGCTATGTAATCATCGTCATCACTGGTGAGTCCAAGTTCATCCCCATAGCAGGAGTGAACCCACTGCCACATTTCCTGTGTAGACATTGGCTGACACAAAAATCCACATAAGAAATTTTTTTTTTAATATCAAGATGAAAAATACCTGATTTGAGTTTAAATTCACCTGATCCATCAAAGCGTTTTGCCAGACCCTGAAAAGCATTAAAAAAGCCTTATCCCTAGCAGTAAATGAAGTCAAAAAGTGTCGGTCAGAAGTAGTATGAACTAATATGGCATTTGGAATCACAAGAGCAGTCTTTTCTTTAGTAAGAGAGGTCACATCTTTCCACCTAATGGTTACCTGCAGAAATAAATATCAACAATTTAAAAAATATGTCTGGTTAAATTTAATCCAATAAAGTCAAACAATAATTAATCTTGGAAGCAACAATATGCAATTACAAATTACAAATGAAATGACTGTTTTTTACCTGGGTTTCCCATCGAAAAATATTAGCATAAAAGCAAAGATAGTTCTGTGACACATAGAGGCGTCCGTGGACCAAAATATCTCTCTGAATAGCACAGGAATATTCTAAAAAATTATAATAAGAGTTAATAATAGAAATCAGTGTTGCCCCAAATTGCCACTGCCAAATAACATCAACAGATATAAAAAACAAGAAATATTTTAATTTTTTGTCAGATAAAGGTTTGAAAATATTTTGTTGAATAACAGTTTATCAATGTGTAAATATTATTTACCCATTTTTTTGTTTGCATTGTGGACAACAGTTTGAAATTATTAACTTATTTACTCTATGAGATAATAATAATCACCAACATGATTTTAGCACTATAATAATTTTTATAAATCTTGTGTGATAAAAATTAATAAATAATATAATTTGAACTCACCAACTACAAGTCTTTCTTCACTAGGAATATCTTTGAAAATTCTTTTAAAATCATCACTACGTGATTTGTAAGTAGGATATAGAGCACTGTACCAAGGGGTCTTTTTCTTCACTCTATCAGAAGTTTTGCGTTCCTTAACAGGTTCTTGACTATTGCTTCTACTTAACTCTCCGCCAGATAGTTCCGATGTTGAAGTCTGAATACAAAATGAGCTGTTTTTTATTGTGACACCAAGCAATAAACAAAAATAGTTTTAATTAAATTGAGCATTACAGTTCTTGAAGTACTGACTTTAGGAGTACTGCTTGAATATTCACTTTTCTCTTGAGTGTCTGGTATTAGTTCTTTAACGCTGGACACAGATGCTTCTCTTTTATGTTGATTTTTAGTTTGGAGTCCAGGACTAGCTTGTGGGCTCACATTAGGACTACCTGATCTAATAGCAGATGAAATTAAAGGTAAATATGACAGAAAAATAAAATCCAAACCAGTAATCATCAAATGAAATTAAAATTATACTTACTTTACATCCAATGAAGCAGAAGCATTAGTGTGAACCTGATTAGGGGAACTTTGATTACCTGGCAGAGTCATGGTTTGAATTTCTGGATTAATTTTGAACTAAAACCGTACACTTTCGACAAAATATCAGTAAACTGCACATTCTAGAAAATATGTTGGATGTTGACAGAATGTATTCATATTACAAAACTATATAATGTTAGAAGTACACAAGGGAACATATATCAAACTTAGGGAAAGACAAAACTTTAGGTCTGAAATTAAGGAGAAAGTGATCTAAAACTATACCATTAAAATATTTACATCTACAGTCAAACATTAATACAATTCTTGACAAAGTAGTGGAACCCTTGAGGACCCATCATTTGGCTTGTCAATAACAGCTGTTATCAGAGTACAGGTCACTGAGGCATGTCATTGCTCTAATATTTAAATGAGTGTAAAAATGAAATATTTTTTACTAGTTTTTCTTATTTTAAATTCTTTAATCATTCTAAACGATAAAATATATAACATATTTCTATCACTATAATATAAGTGTATCCCTCGGTTACTTCTGGATATGCGTAAACAATTCATCAAAAGTATTAAAATTTAACTAATAATACAATTCAATTGATTGCACATATTTAAAATTTAATTAGTTATTTATTAATTAATTTCCAAGTTGTTATCATTCAATATCTGGATCTGTGATAAGAGGGTTACAAAAACCTTCTGTAAATATTCCCGCGTTTTGAGTGGAAGGTAATGAGTTATTCTTGTTATCGTCGTTGATTGCCGGGATTTTAAGTGATTTTTATATATTTAAATTATATTTTGTGTTGAATTTGTAGTTGTCTTCGAAATGAGTCTTTACGTAGATAAATATCGTCCTACGTCCCTCCAAAAACTTGATTTTCACTTGGCCCAAGCACAGCACTTGAAAAATTTGGTAACATTTTACTGATAGTAGCAAACATTTTATTTCTACATTTGTGGAATTAACTCATTATTATTTAAATTCTGTCAACTTGTAGGTTAATCAAGGAGATTTTCCTCATTTGCTGTTTTTCGGCCCTCCTGGTAGTGGAAAAAAGACTAGGATTATGGCTTTGCTTAGAGAACTATATGGTCCTGGTGTTGAAAGATTAAGAATGGAGCACTTGAATTTTACTGTGATTATTCTTACACACAACTTCTCTGCCCTTATATGACATATTGGTTTAGTACATGTATTTTTTTAAAAATGTTTATAGACACCTTCAAATAAGAAATTGGACATAATGACTGTTGCAAGTAACTACCATATTGAAGTTAATCCTAGTGATGCTGGAATTTATGATAGAGTAGTAGTTATGGATTTAATTAAAAATGCTGCCCAAACTCACCAGCTTGATTCTTCAGGACAAAGAGACTTCAAAGGTTCAAATCTTAAAATTTTTTATCAGCATATTTTTGACAATACAGTTTATATTGAATGATTTCAAAGTTTATAATTTTTTAAATAGCAATTAATATATCTAGTCCATCTGCCAAGAGAATCCTTCTGAATAGTCTTGAATAACTCCCCCTTGTTTCTTAACCAAATCTATCACTAATTGATTTCTTGATGAGCATGATTAAATGGCTATGATTTGTTAATCCAAATAACATAGAAGTAAACTTGAGATAGAACATGAAAAGTTCAAACGATCCTGAATATATAATTAAATATGGCTTGAACTGTTGAAGTTATAGTATATATATTTGATAAGTCTGTATTATTCTCTTCTTTAGCCTATATGTTTATGGTTTTGTTGTTCATAGTCTTAATGTACCTGAAGTGATATAATCTGTTCAGTTTTTTTTAATGAACCACTTCCTGGTCATATTGAACATATGGGCGAGGAGGGGGTTATAAAAAAGTAACCAACCTACTCTAACCGTAGTGGAGGTTCAAGTCTACATTTTGTGAGTTACCACTCCCAGGACAGATTCAAATCAGTGCTTGTGGCCTATTGAGGCAGGAAAGGTTTGAAACATTAACTTCCTCGGCCACAATTGGCCCAACTGTTCAGTTGATGGTTGCTCTTTGAGAAATAAAAGGCTTTATTTTGTTCCTTCCAATAATGACCTAACAATATTTATTACTTTTTTTCTTCCTCTCTTATTATTAATATTGATATTTGTTTGTTTTAGTGATAGTACTTACTGAAGTTGATCGTTTAACAAAAGATGCTCAACATGCGTTAAGGCGAACAATGGAAAAATATATAGCTACATGCCGATTAATTTTATGCGCTAATTCTATTTCACAGGTTATACCTGCAATCAAATCTCGTTGCTTAGCGATGAGAGTACCAGCCCCATCTATTGAACAAATCAAAACAATTCTTCAGGTAAATTATATTTAAGAAACTTTATCCATCAATCTGATTCAATGTTTTTCTAACAGTTTGCTTTACTAAAATTGATTTTTTAACATTTAATAATGGAAAAATTCATTAGGACGAACTCTTTTTCTATGGTAGGTAAAAATCCATCTTTACCTCTTCAATTATGACAATGGTTTAGGCTTGTAGAAATTAGCGAATGACTGATTCTAATCCTGGCAGGCTTATAACAATAATAATCCGCAGAAATTTTCTGTTTACACAAATGTGGTAGAGTATATCTTTGGGAAACATGTTTTGGCAGATATTCCTCAGCTTAAAAATCAGTATCTAGTATGAGCCAGGGCATTAATTAGGAGATAAGAACATATAACTGATTAAACTTTTTTCTTCTTTCCCAATATACTTCTTCTAGTCGTAATATCAATGTAAATTGAATAAATTACCGAAAAATAAATTAATATTGAGAAGTAGACATCTTACTGTTGCCCACAACATTTATGAAACTGCTTTAGTTGATTCCCATTGTGAATGCACGAATAATGTTTATTTGTCAGACAATTATTTAAACAAAAAGATTCTTCATAGTTGTGAATTATAATATGTTTTTAATTTGTTCATTTCCATGAAACTATTTTCTTTATTTTAATAATTTTTGAAAATGGTGATAACATACCATTTGTCTTATATGAATCATATCTGACTCTGTTATGAAGAAGTTTTTCATTGTATTTTCTCTTTTCAAAATATCTATTTATATGAAAACAAGTCATCATTTTTTATTTATTACTATGAACTACATTAAGTTTCGTATCATGAGGATAAAAATTAAAATAATCTTAAAGGTCTGAGGTTTGGTGTTATAAAATTTCCTTAAATTGAATCCAAAATAAGGCAACCTTGAATTATAGATTGATCCCTCATTTTACTGTACAAAATAAAACTTAAGTATTAGTTAAATTTCATAATATATTAGTTTGAGGGCCAACTGTTTAATTTAAAATTTTTGATTCAGTTAGGACAATGGTTGACAACGGGAGTGATCAATTCGTACACATAAGTTCATTTATCGTTTTGGAAAAAATATGATGAATGAACCTATCCAATATGAATTTAAAAAATCATAATATATTATTAAATGGTTAATTGAAACTTAGGTTTATGTTCAAAATTTATAAGATGGTTGTGCACAGTATTTGTATATATGTTGTTCTGCTTTATATTATATTATAATATAATTTAATTAATTATATTATATATGTAATTTTTTTTTTCATTTATTAGCAAGTTAGCAAGAAGGAAAGCCTCAGTTTACCTCAAGAATTAGCCGATAAGATAGCTGTAAAATCTGATAGAAATTTGAGAAGAGCTATTCTTATGCTTGAAACTTGCAAAGTACAACAGTTGAGTACATTAAAGGTCTTTCTAACTAAGTTAAATCATTTTATTGTGATTATTTATTAGAAACATTATTTTCAGATACCCATTTACCCCTGAACAAGAAGTAATGGAGCCAGACTGGCTAATGTTTCTACGTGATACTTGTAAGCAAATATTGTCTGAGCAGTCACCAAAGAAATTAATAGACATCCGTAATAGATTTTATGAGCTACTTGTTCACGGTATCCCTACAGACATAATTTTTAAAGTAAATTTTAATTTATTTTGTTTATTTTTTAGTATTTTTTATTTTATGTTATTGCTGTATTTTAGCAAAACTTTGATTATTCACCTACTTGAGTGCATGAATAATCTCATACTGCCCTCCATTTTGTGTTATGTAAGCATGAATAAACCGTAAATCATCATATTGTCTTGATAAGTGTTCATTACTTCAGATGATGTCCAAAATAAATACTTTAGGAAATAAAGGGGCAACCATCTCTAAAAAATTAAAACTCACATATAAATTTGGATTTAATTATTTTCTATTTATTTAATATAACTACTAAAGTTTTAAAAATTTGTTGAAACAATTTTACTTCGCAAGCTGTTTATGAATATTTTTGCAGTTGTTCAGTTATATACTGTGGAGTTCCTATAATCTGAACTTTGGTCATCTGAAACCGAATCATTATTTGGGTGTATTCTTTGAAACCAAATAGAACTAAGGCTAAAATACCAAAACAATGTTAAGTAATACAAATTATATTTTTGAAAATCAAAGTTAGGAAATATACAGAAATAATTACTGTATTACTGAACTACATCGGTTTGAAAAAATTCATTTCAAACCTAGGGAGAAGAATACCAACTTCACTAGAGTTACAGAAAAGTTATGCCTGCTTGAGTCACATTGGAGTATTGCTTCATGGTGTATATTCCTACATCACAGTACATAATGCAGCCATGGCATCTGAATGGGGTATTCTCTGCTTGATTTGTTTATTTTAAAATAGGGATAGTCCCAATAATTTTGAATAATGATCGGTGCTCCACTAAACTAGTATATATACATATTTATTTAAAGTTTGTATTTTATCAATATTGTTCTCACATATTTAGCTACATAATTAATGATAACATTATTGCTACAGGTGATGTTGGATGAACTCGTTAAGAGTTGTGATTCAAATCTGAAAGCTAAAGTTGTTGAGCTTGCTGCACTTTATGAATACCAAATGCACCAAGGATCAAAAGTGATATTTCATATAGAAGCATTTGTAGCTAATTTCATGTCTTTGTATCTGAATTATCTTGAAGAGAGTGTAATGTTGGAGTGATTTTGTTTCTTTTTTTATTGTTGTTTCTATATGTGTAAGTTGTTATATTTATTAAAATGCCTTTTAATTTGTAATTCAGTGCGTTTTTATTAAAGTGTAATGTTCTTTGTTAAAGACCATTATTTATAGATACGCCCAAAACACACAACCAATATACATATATGTTTACAATCAGTATACATATAAATTTTAGTCTAGTAATGTTTCCAATTTCTCTTTTTGATATATTATAAATAAAATATAACTTATACATTGTTTATTAATACTAGCCACTGGCTAAAAACTGTTTTGGTCACTTGCCATGTTTTATAGTTAATAAATGTTAAAGAGAATTAATTATTTTGATATGCCAGTTCAGTTTTCTTCTTAATTTTGTTTTACTTTTCTTTGGGGGAAACTGTCTTTTGATTTGTTCCATCTCCTTTGATCACTGTAGTTCATTGTCTGAAAAAGAAATTTACACAGGTTGTTCCCAATTAGATAACAACCTTAGTGTTTACTTTATACTATTTTGTCTTTTATAAATTAATTTAAAATACCTTAGTTCAATGCTCACTATTGTATTATTATATTAGCAAATAAAAAAGTGGTTTGGAATCATGCCAAACCTTTAAAAAAAAAAATTGGTGAATGGTAGTATCGAGTTTGGAGTATCATTGGTGAGTGACCATCAGTCACTGAATTTGACTGGCATCAAATCTATATATATGGTTTCCTAACTGCTTTGACTAAAAAGTTTAATCACATTAATTAATGTCTGCTTCATCTTCACTAATACCTGACCAATGAAGGTTTATTTTAGGAATCTACAATGTACTTAAAATATCTGGTGATGTGCGCACCACACAACTTTCACTTTCATCTCTATTTTGAATATAAATTGATTTCATATGTTAGTGAAAGTAAAAACTAACTATTGTTTTAACAACCATAGGAACACAATTTATATTTATAACTTCTGTTGGTGTTTTTCATCAGTGCAATACCTTCTAAAACTTAAATTTTTGTACAAATTTGGTATCAATCTTGAAAAATATTCCTTCTGTGGTTGATTATTAAGTTATTTCATAGTTTGCATTTATCCATTTGTTTATTTCTAATTAAATGAGAAATAGTTAATGAATTTAAGAGGCTGTATTAATCTCGTAACTGTTGAGACACTGGTCTGATTCCAGCCTGTGAGGGTTGACTTATTTTATGGTGGCCACACAAAATAAAAACTCAACGTTCCCACTGTAGTTTGAATAGGATAGGAATATAGTAGGAATAGGATGTAGCTTATAGGATAACCCCCCCCCCCTCTCTCCTCTAATAAAATAAAATAGAAATATACCTTGGAAAAAATTATTTTGAAAATTCAACATTTAAATAATGTCAGCCTTAAGCCATTTATGGGAAAATTAATTCCTACCTTAAATATTTAATGTAGGTTTCTTACACATTTTTGTTTATGAGCAAGGTTATTCAGACACTGATCATTTTATGAAACCTCAGTATTTGGCTGCTTAAGGTGGCTTTCACACCAAACTGGCAACTTGCAGGATGCAACTTAAGCACCAGACTATGTTATTGATGGATTGCTTAAACACCAAGGCTGCAAGTACGATTTACCTCCTGGATGCAATTGACAATTGAAATTCTTGAACTAGCCAGATGGTATTTTCGGTGTGGTACTTATCCTCTGAAATCTACTCTTCCTACCCTTGGTTAAAACTGTGTTTTAAGTTTCAAAAGCTTGCTTGACAGAACCACATAGCATGCAGTGTTCAAGCAGACTTGTGTTTATTAGATTTGTATGTAGAAATCAAAAAAAGAATTATAGTGTGGGAAAAAAAAGTAGGTTGAGTTAGGTAATCAGAGGTTCAGTCTGATCCCTGAACCACATTAAGTGTTATAATCCTTAGGATATCTTGGCTGACCGCCAAGTCTATAGTGAAGATCTTTGTCCTAAGGGCGATTTAATTTCTTTCTTTCTTTTTCATTGTAGAAATGATTTTTTAAAACCATTTAGAGTGCACAGTTTTTGAGACTCGGCATGTATACATAAGGACCCGAAATTAATGTAACCTGATTACACATCCACGTAAGTTGGACAAACAAAAAAATGATTTTGTTCAATAACAAAGGGAAATCCTGAAAATTACCTGTTCCTTGCAGAACATCATTCTGAAAATTTACACCACCATTATTTATAGTGGACTCATAAAATATGTAGACATGAAGAACCTTTGGCATATATCCATATGGAATTTTTAAAAATAAGGGTTGTGATAATGTTTTTATTCATCATCTCTTGTTAATTCAGTCCAGAGACTTAGTGAATCCACCAAAATCTACTCTCTCCACCCTTGGATAAAACTGTGTGTTCACTGCTTTGAAAGTTTGCTTTACAGAACTATGTAGCATGCAGTGTTCAGTGCACTGCAATAAACATGGTATACTGAATTCCAGTATGGATGCTGCCATAAAGGAATCATTCTTTTCCACTCTTCTTTTGGCTGCATTTGCAAGAATGATAATATCGTCGCCTGAAGACTCGGATGATTGATTATTATTCATCATAATATGTAAACAGAGATAAGAAGACGCCACCGACATGTGTTATGGTTGTAAGCTTGTGTCATCAGGATGCAGGATGCAGGACACAGATTCCATTTGCGAACAGGACGCAGAGTGGATCTTCTGTGTGAAAAACGTCCAAGATGTGTTGAGCACTCAGATTAGATTTCTACAATCTATATATTTTATAGGTAAGTGAAAATAAAAAATACTTTAAAAACAGGTTCACAGTAAGTATCTTTGTTAATACTGGTTCGTTTAATTTTTTTTTTATAGAAAACTTCATTACCTTCAAGTGTTAATGTATATAATAGTATAGTAATATATGTATATAATATAAAAATAGTATAATCATTTACTATTTGAGTTTTTTTTTACCGCACCCGGACCATATTCCATTCGTTAATGTTTATAATTTACCATTAAACGTTTTTTTTTTGAGATATTGGCAAGTTTTTTTTTGATAACTTTCTTTACCGTTCTTTCTCGTCTCATTTTTTATATGAAAAGTTAAAAGGGCTTTAAGAAGAAAATTTTAGAAAGGTTCATCAAAATCAATAGACCCCTTTTGGCATTGTAGCGTATAGACAACATATTTTTTGGCTTTTGCGGAATACCTGATGTCCACAGGGTGCCTAATTTGATAAACAGGCCATTGGGGGACAAAATCCTACGAAACAAAATAGATCCATCTATTTAAGGGATACTATGATATTCCGCTGAATCATGAAATGCAATGGCAAGGGATTAAGGTGGTTCGGATACCTGTCCTACCCTCGTTACCTGGAAAAAGGTCTCACCTACTGGCTCTCGGTAGTCGTAACTTTTTTTTTATTTAAAGTTTTAATCTAAAGATTGTTACTTTTTTAAATTCTAGATGAAATTCTAACAACAATGAGTTCAAATGGTTTATATTCGAGGATTAAATAAGGATACGCAACTAATTGAAATTAACATTAAGATCTATAGTTTTGAATTCTACAATATTGCAACGTATTTAGGTTTCGTTTGGACTCATGTTTATTAGATTTTCATGTAGATTTAAGAAAAAATTATAACTTGAAATTAAAAAAAAGAAGTAGGCGAGTACTTTTTCTAGGTAACGAAGGTTGGTCCAGACGCCAAAGCCAAGTTAATCCTTTGTGTATCATGGCTGATGGTGAATCATGGTGATTTCTGTTCTAAAGACGATCATTTAATCGAGACGATAAATTAATCACTCTTTGCCTCTTCCTTTTAGAAATGATTTTTAAAAACTACTTAGAGTGCAAAGTTTTTGACCTGAATATAACCTGATGACTCTTAAGTTTGACATAAGTAAAAATGATTTTGTTCCATAAAAATGATAATGAAATTTTCTTGCTGAACAGCATTCTGAAAATTTTCATCACCATAATTTATAATTGACTTATAAAATATGTAGAAATGGAGAACCTGTTGCATATAGTACAAGAGCCTGGAAGAAAAAAAGGCAGTAATTTCATCCCAATTTTCGGTTACTTTGAAGAAAACTATGTATAATTACTTGTCAAAACTGATGAGTCTGCCAAGTGTAGGTAGGAGGAATAAAAAATGGCGGCTGTTTCAAAACCTTAAAAACATTAATTTTTCATTCGGAACTCTATATCACAAAAACTACCAACAACACTAGAAAATCTAAAAGAACATTATTTAATGAAGAGTAAATTTGTCGAAATATTAGTCCTGATAGAGCTATTTACGTCCTATAGTTCTCGAGATATAGCTTTTTAAAGAGCAACATTTCTTAAAAATGTACTGAAAAATTAGTAGTTAGTTAATTTATTTTAAGAAATCTATGTCTCAGGAACTATGTAACGTATAGATGTCTATTAGCACTCAAATCAAAACTAGTTTAACGCACTATATAGTAGTTTATGACCTTTACCATCGTAGGAATAGTAGTTTTCATGATAGTTTCTAAAATAAATTGATTTATAGTTGTTCGGACCATAAGTTTGATTTATGAAAAACTTTATTTCAGAAACCGAAGGCCGTACTGATGTCTGCCAGCAGTTAAATTTACGATATAATAGTTTATGACGTTTATCTTTGTAGGAGTAGTAGTTTTAATGATATTTGACAAAATAAATTCACGAACTGTTAATTTCTAGTTGTTCGTATAAAATGTTTGATTTTTTTAAAAATATACATCTAGACCCATAAGACGCACATATGTCTGCTAGTACTCAAAATAAAGGAAATTTAACTTACTATAAAGTAGTTTATGACACGTATCTTCGTAGGGGCAGTCGTTTTTTATGATATTCGCTTATGAATATAAATTTAGCAAATGAAAATTTGTCCGAGCAACTATAAATCAATTTATTTTAACAAATGTCATGAAAACTACTACTCCTACGACGATAAACTCTATGAACTACTTTATAGCTCATTAAACTAGCTTTAATTTGAGTGGTAACAGACGTTTGTGAGATATAGATTTTTCAAAATAAATTCACTAACTACTGATCTTTCACTACGATTTATTTTTATGAAATGTTGCTTTTTAAAAAGCTATATATCGAGAACTATTAAACTTAAACTAGGCTTATTAGGGCTTACATTTTAGCAAATTTATTCGATTTTAAGTGATGTTCTCTTAGATTTTCTCGTGTTGTTGGCAGTTTTAAAGACATAGAGCTCTGAATGAAAAATTAATTATTTTTAACATTTTAAAACAGCCGCCAATTTTTATTCCCCCTACCTATACTTGGCAGACTCATCAGTTTTGACTAGTGATTATGCGTTGTTTTCATTAAAGTAATCAAAATTTGGGTTGAAATAAATGCCTTTTTTCTTCACGGCTCTTCTACTAATACATCCATATGAAAAAAAACAAGTTCTGTAAGGATAATGTTTTTATCTTATCATTACTCGTTAATTTAGTCCCGAGGGTAATAAAAAAAAAAGGGTTGCAAGATAATATTTATTGAATTTAAGCGAGCCTACGCTCTGTGTAACATATGCAACTGTGGGAAATGATCTATGACAGTGGTTCCTAACTAGTGGACGGCGTGAACTTGGAAGGTGGACTGCGGGAAGAATTCAGTACCATATATTTAATGAGGAATCATTATTAAAACTGCTTTATTGTTTCCTTAGCCAATGTTTTATTGTTAGGTGAAACGTTTTAACTCGTAAATAAATCATTATAGTGTATCAGAATCCACTTTTAAGTAAGCTAATTATTAAATATTTTCCAAGAGAGACCGGTATATCTTAGTCAGGAGTTGGGTTGGTCCGTAGATGATTTAATTTCTGTCTTAGTGGGTTCCGAATAGTTACTAACAACCATAACCAATTCTAAAGATTCATTTAAAGATACTCTTTTCTCTGTGAGGGTTCTCCAAGGTAGCATCTTAGTTTTTTAACTGCGATGGAGGCTAGTTATTTTTTTTATTTGGTGTTGATAATTCAATACCACAGCTTCTTCAATGTGTATTGAAAGACAGAGGTGATCCCGCTAAGTATTAATGAAAGTTTTATCATCAATTTATTATAATGAAAATGACATGTACAAACACTTTTGGATTACGTTTTTGGTTGATTATTTTGAATAATTTATTTATAATAAATATATATATTTTTTAAAATGTATTTATTGATATTTACAACTGTACATAAATACATCAAGTAAATCATATTTTAATTTTAATTAAAGGAATGATGTATTATTGAATGGTTTAATTTATCTAGATTACTCGTTGCAAATAATTTTTTTTTTTTTATTTATTGATATTTACAACTGGATAAAAAATACAACAAGTAAATTTGATCATAATGCCATAATGATAATGACATGATACAGCATGTAGAGAAACTAACCAGTGGTACAACTCTAAAAACATTTTACAATATAAGTTCATGAGGCCATCTTCTTTTCAGGCGCCTCGGAGGATTACCAGGAGTGGAAGAGGAAGCAAGATTAGAAACTAGTGGGTTTTGGTGGTTAGGGAGTTTATAATGGAAGGAAGGTCTTTATGGATTTATTAGTAACAAGTTGCAAATAATAAATTTGCATATTATTTGATTTAAAGTTGGTGTACGAGAGCTTTGGATTCAGGCTGTATCAAGGTATAACGTGTTCCGGTAACAAGTTATTTTAGTAATCTAAGAATTGGTTATTTTTCACAATTTCGTGAAAAAGGTAATTCTTGTACAAGTTACTAGTTTCATTGTAAAACAAAACAAAATGAAGATTGGTGAAATGAATCGTAATTATCGGGAAAGAAGGAGGTTGATGAGGAAATTCATAGGAATGAGTTTTAGTAGGGATCATACTAGATAACCTATTAATGTATTAAATATCCGTTCTAGAACTTTTTTTGATAAATGTTAATTAAATTACCTAGATAGTAATGTTTTTATAAATGTTTATTTGTGATATGACAAACTAAAAATACACTGCTATAGTTAATTTACAGTATTTTAAACAATGAATTTACACCCATTTGATAGAATTTTAAAATATGCATCTTAAACTAGAGTTAATTATTGATTTCGAAGGTTGGCAAAATTCCCTAATTTTCTACAACATGAAATCACAAACATTAATCTGTTGGTGGTTCTAAGCACAAGACTATCTGAGCACTAACATTTGGATGCATCACCAGTGCTTGCCCAAACGCCCTTTGATTTAGCCAACTCAGGTCAAGAGCAAAGGAAAAGGAAAGTAATGTATTAAACCTTGGCATTAAATGTTTTCTATTTATACTACAGAGTATTCGAATGTTCGAATAACTACATTTAAAGGTTAAATTCTGGTTACCAACATTTTGTATTGCCTGTGAGAAATTAAGTTTCATTCCCTTGGTATTTCACAAAATAAAAATTATTCCTTTGATGCTGAAATCGTGTCGTAAATAGAATTGTACGTTATTGTGGATATGTGAAATTTAAAATGATTTACGTTTATAACGTAATGTTTATTATCATATATATTTATTCGTAAAGTTTTCAATTTTGTTTACAGTATCATGTTCAAAACATTCTGCATTAGTCAGTAAAATAAAGGGACTATTTTTTTTGTTTTGGTTCGGAAGATCAATTGTATTCAATCATCAAGCTAACAGCTGATATAGCTTTAAAAAAAAAAAAAAAATTGAGAAGAAATTTTTAAGTTTTTCCCATATCTTAAATACATTTTAAACCCGTAGATAAAAACAAGAGCACATTTCTTCAATGAGAATTTATAAAGCAGAAACTTTTCCATTTGGTTATCACATAACCTCATTCAAATGTAATTCCATTTTGATTTTTAAAACCTTACTAATTGCTTGGTGTTAAAGAATTAAATTTTATAACTGCAGAGAACCAGAGATGTTCAGAAGGCCTTGCAACTCTTGGCAAGATATAAGAGATTTAGATGAACCAGGAACCTTCAAGAACGAGTGTAAGACCCTTTTAGATCAAATTATTAATTTTAATTATTCCGAAGCTCCGATTTATGGCCAAGCTACTCAAGTTGATGTTGAAAAACAAGATGTAAGTTACAGACTTCTTGAAGAAGAGAATTTTGTTCTTAAAGAGCAAGTTATGTCCTTACAACAGTTAGTCGAGTCGAAGTCGGAAGAAATCGCCGAATTAAAGTCTAATATATGCCAATTAAAATCGAATAAACAAGTTGAACCCTGTGTAGAAGAAGTTTCTTTACCTGATGTGAAAAACATTATCAAAATGATCAATAGCACTATAGAAGATTTCATTGAGTCAGACAATACTGATGGGTCAAGTAAAATTGTACTAAAAAACTCTGTTTCGAATTTAAGGATTTCAGATCCAGGTGTGGGGTGTGATGAATCGAATCCTTGTTCAACGAATGCTCCATTATCGAATAATGTTGAAACCGTTAATCGAGAGATTGATGTTATACCACCCGAGTCATCAATCAACATTGGCTCCTCGATTCGCGGTTCAAAGTCGAATCTAATTGATACCGTTTCTGGAACTTCAAGAGGAGAGAGTTTCCTCACAATGGAAGAAAATTATTTGTCTTTGAAAAGAGAAAATATAACTTTACAAGACAAAATAAAGACCTTGACGGATCGAGTGACGTTACTAAAGTCCTCACTCAAGTCTTGCGAGCTTGAATTGGTTCAATATGACAAGATTTTATCCCTAATCAAACAGGAGAGGTTTAATTTAATAAGCGAACTGAGAGAAACTAAGCATTGTTACAATGCATTAAAACTGAGGAATGAGTACCTCGAAGAAAGGGTTGTCGAATTGGAAAACCGATTGAAGCTAGAGGCATCGGAAGCAGAAACTAGTTCAAGAGAGGAAGTTGACGACTGTACTCAAATAGAGGTACTAAACTGTTACAAGACTAGGCTCTATGACGCCTTCAGGGAAATGTCGGTGAAAGAGGAACAGATAGGACTACTGAATGAGTCTATCAATAGCCTAGTAGAGAAGTTCAAAACCGAGAAGAGTTTACTGGAGGTAGAGTACGCCGGCAATCTGAAAGGATCCGCAGATAAGCTGCAGCAGCTCTGCGAGGAGAACGTTAAGATGGAGGAGACGATCAGGCAACAGTCCAAACTGATTGATCACCTACAAACTATGGTCGAGAGTAGAGACAAAAAACATAATTCTGTGATCAACTGGATAAAGGATAATTAGTTAAGTTGATTGAGGCTGAATAGTAAATTATAAATTAAACAATAAAAACTAGACAACTATGTTTGTATTTTTTTATCTAACAATTTGGCAATTATACGCCTTCTAAGGAGCTTGTTCATTATGTTCACAGGTTACAGCTGTAGCTAAATTATCTTTCCACCATTTCCTGATATTAGTGAAGTTCATCCTTCTCTTACACGTGTCTTGAAATATTTTCTTACATCACAGCTTTCGACTATGCCAAATTTAATCTGGCAGTACATTCCTTGGGCCTCAATCTCCATGCTGTCAATTCTATCAGACTATCTAAGATAAAGAACCTTCCGTAGAGAGTGTCAGTCATATTCTACCTCCAAAACGTTGCCGTCACTGAAGGTAATTAGCTGGGGCTGAACACGGCTTTGATCAGCAGCCACTCGAGTTTTCAGTTAATAGCTGTTACCAGTTACCATCCGGCTCCTTGAACCTCCACATCAACTATCCGATCCTTTCAAGCTGATCCTCTTCAGCAGTCTTTTAGGGGCCAGTTTCTCACTTATTCTGGCCATTTTTAAAGCTCAACCGATTTAGAGTTGAATGAAGCATCAGGCTACCGAAAGAAGTTACAGAATTCTACTGAATGAATCTATTATATGTCAGTTATCTGTCCATAAACACAGATCTAAATATTCTTCAAAGGACCTTACATTGGAATAAAACGAAATTTTTAAACAGCCTGGATTTGGTCGAGTTTTTCCCGTCATATTTAAGTATTAATTCAATGGTGATTATAGAGTGGAATTTGGTCTTCGTTCCTGTCTTGCTAGATTAGGTTATTTCAGAGCTATGCTGCTTGAATGTTCATGTATTTTTTATTTTCATCGCCACAAAGTTTTTTTTTTACTCTATTTATTTTTTATAGAAGTCTGTAGAAAAGACAATCTCATCTTCTGTCATGTGTCCTTTTATTTCTACTGTATGGTATTCTTTTACATCTTGTTACAACATTATTTCGCAAACCAAATTTGTCTTTCTGACACATGTTTTTAATTATCGTTCTACTATTTAATGTACTTTCTTTCCCTCTGACTTTCCCTTTTGTATGCTTTAGTCATCAATCAATAATCAATTGATGGCAAATATAATGTTCTTGAAAAACATTTTACATGTTTTATTACATTAAAAAAATTCTTTATGGACCTATATACAACTTGATCTTCCCCTATAAATAAATTAAAATGAGTAACTACATACATATCTAGATTTAATTCAGCAAATGCTTGCCTTTCGTCCCTTATAATTTGTTTTAATAGAGAATGTTTCTATTGCTCTTTTCCATTTTTTTCAAGATTTTGAAATGGACATTAGGGGCACTGGGGTATATTAATACCAATTAATAATGAGACAATATCCAATCCCCGGGCATCAATATTTTTGTCCACCATAATATTAAACAAAGTATTATATATATATTTAATTTTTTATACTATTGTATTTTTAAAGTGAACTGGTAAATACTTTTTTTACCTTCTTCTGCTATCTTATTTGTATATTTATGTAAAAATTCTTCAATTTATGTAAAAGTACGTTTGAAAGAACCAAAGAAAAGCTTAAATCCAAACTAATGTCTTGTCTTTTATAATATAATTATTTGCTGACCCAGCACTGAAAAAAATTTGATACAGACAAGGGTCTATTTTTTTACAGTAAAAGAGAAAATTTTTTTTTTTTTTATTTAATAGAAAGTGATAACTAACCAATTATTGAAATTAGATAATTTTAAATTGCAGCATAGTAAACCAGACAACACGTTCTTTAAAAACGAACCGGATTTATCTTTGTAAAAACCATTTGATGGGGATTTTCAAAAAGCTAAATAATGCAAAGTTTTCCTATTTTGTAAAATCTTAAATTATGCTTTTTTTTTAATAGTCTTTTACTGGACTACAGCTTGTCCAGTTTTAGAGAATCTTCTTTGTTTAACAAACTTTAAGTCCATACTACTTTATTTCATGTATACTATATTTTTTAAATTTATTTAGCAGGATTTCATCTGTTAAATTCACATTAAATTATTTTTTATTAGAAATTAGTTTTAGTAATTTTAAATTTTTTTTGCTGAAAACAGTGATAATCTGATGGGACAGTATTTCACATTACAACATTTTTACACAACTGGAAGCTGATTTCAGCTTATTCTGTTACAGACCTTTATTAAAATGAACATGAAGATTGTTAAAGAGAGAGGTTTTTCTAAAAGTGGAAAATATTTAGTCCAGTAAAAGACTGATAAAACAAATTACGAATAATTTTGAATTTTGCAATCGATAAAACTTCACTGCCTTATTTAACCGCTTGAAAGCTCTTTCAAGTGCAAATTTTACAAATTTTGCCGAATAAATTTCATAAATTACAATTGTGCATTGTTAAGAATTTGATTATCTTTCAGATGAGAGGCTATGATCGTCTAGAAGTGTTTTAAATTAAGAGTTATTCGAAAAAATATTTTTTTCTGCTATTCATCGTTTTTAAAAAATACTAATGAATAATTCAATAAGTGAGACGTTATAGACACAATGGGTAACATAATATAAATAAGAATCTGTTTGAAAAATAATAAAATTAACTTAAGCAAAAATATTTCGTATTGAAATTGGGGCAAAAATATTTCGTATTGAAATTGGGGCAAAAATATTTCGTATTGAAGTAATCTAATTCATTCATATTTTAAAAGTAATCTGATCAGTTTCCCATGGAACTTGTATTACTGTTGGTTTAATAATTTTTCGGTTAATAGGTTTTTAATTTTTTTTTTTGCACTATTTTGATAAAACGTATAGCACGGTTGAATATATCAAACGATTTGATGATTAATTTAATGAGATAAGAGGAAACAAAGTTTTTACAGTTTGAAAAAACATTTTTAAAAAATAAGACTAGCATTATAGACGCATCATCGTTGGAAAGCCAATGATTTTAGTAATACAAATGGAAGGTTGTAATAAGGAACGGGCTACAGTAGCTGAATTAATAATTATCTGCCACTGACGGATTCGAACCTGGGCCCTTGGATTTAGTAGCATAGCACCCTACCTCTGTGCCGCCCAGCCTCCTACATGTACCTGTATGTGGTACCTATATAGTATGGGAAAATATTACAATAATGCAAATTTCGAATATCAGTTTTCGACGGATATACACGTTTTGAAGTCCCTCGAGTTGAAATAACTAAGTCTCGCTAAATGGTTGTGTGTGAAACAGTTTAGCTCAAAAACGAAAAGTTTTACGAAACTGAAATCACATAGTTAAGGAGTACATGTGCCTGAATTTTCGGTAAAATCGACCGATCGGATGTAAATAAAATGGAAAATATTAGGAAGATAGTCAGGGTTGCGGTCAATAAAGAACAAAATAGTGTAGAATACCCATTTTGTTCTTTTTTAACCTGACCAACCCTGACCATCTTCTTCATATTTTAAATTATATGGTCAACTATTCATATATATTTATAGAAATGAAAAATAGTTTATTATTCTGGGACTGGGTTCCTTTAGAATAATTACAAATGTAATTTTAATTTTATAATAACATTTATTGGCCAAAAAACAGTGTAGCCACACAATTATAACTTATATACAGAGAAGAAACAATGAATAAATTAAAACTGACTAAAAAAACAAAAAGGTAATTATAAAATATCTGTACTATTATAATAATTGATTAGATTGGTGAAGTAAAAGGTAGTTAAATAGAAGGGTTGGTACATGACCTATGTTAGAGAGAATGGAGTTCCAGAGGTATGCAGCTCGGATAAAAAACGATTTATGAAACGCAGCAATTCTGTGAGGTGGAGGGTAGATGTCAGATAAACGGGTCCTGGTAGTTTGGGATTGGACTGAGAATTTGAATTGCAGGCTTTCTAGGAGGGGCGTTGAGTACTAAGGAAATTAGGAAATACTGGCACCGGAAGGATGGGTAGAGCCACTTCAGCTCAGCGTAATACTGGGTTATGTATGTGTCTGTGGTGATCCTGAAAATAAATCGTACTGCGCAATTCATTAGGCGTTTAAATTTAGATTCGAGATTACCCAAGAGTCGACCATATACCAGCCAGCCATAGTCAAAATGGGGGAAAACAAGATAGGAAAGTAAGGTTGACGGGTTTTAAGCGGAAAGAGATGACGAATTCTAATGAATTGCTTTAAGGTAACTGGGGAAAATTTGGGTAATGTGTGGTTTCCAGAATAAAGTTTGATCAAAAGTGACACCAGGATTTTTGACTGACGTTTGGAATGAGATAGGAGTATTGGTTAGGAAAATGTTGTAGGGTTCTGGGATAGATATAAGGAGAGAGGGAGGTCCAATTATGATAGCTTTAGTCTTTTCGTTTAGTTTATTGTTTGTTGCCCAAGTTCTTAGAAAATTTATTTCTTCTTGTAGTTTGAGATTGGCATTTGAGGCGTCATGAGGATAGAAGGAAAGGTGGTTTTGTAAGTTGTCTGGGTATAAATGACTGGGAATGCTGGATGGCAAGTGGAAGGTTATTGATAAAGATGAAGAAAAGAGTTGGGGATAGAGAGAGACCCTGAGGTATGCCTTCAGAAAGAGGTAGGGAGCTAGCGAAAGGATTATTAGGAATAACAACATACTGTGAACGACCGGTGACGATGATAAAGAGAGACTGTGAAGTTTAGAAAGGAGGATGTTGTGGTCAAAGTACTACTTTATAGAATCGATTTTTAATATATTTTTTTTATTTTATCGAAAACAACTCTAATGATTTTGATTAAACTTATTATATCAGTGTAAATTTAAGTGGTTATTAATATTAGGTAGGTTTTATCCTAAATATAAACAATTCATCTATCACTATTCAAATATAAGGTTTCATAATTAACTTAAGAAAAATCCATTTTCCAGATTAAAAGAAAAAAACATTTCTGAGATCAGATTTACTAAATGTATTATAATGTACGGTTGTAAATAGCAATAAATGAATATTAAAGAAAAAAAAATTTTCGAATATAAGACCAAGATTTTAGAAAAAATAATATTTCACTTATTATGTATTTGTATATAAAATATGATGCAATCTTAATTTCTCTGTTTAAATTTTATACTGAAAGGCTAGCTAAATCTAGTTCAATTAATCATAGTCATAGCTATGGTTTACTAAAGATCACCAAGAAGAAAACTTACTTATAATATACAAAAAATTATAATAAAAAATACATATTTTAGGAATATTTAAATCTTACAATTAATTTAAATCAATACAAGTTTTCTAATTTTTTTAACCCATGGTGTGACCCAAGCTGGTCATTTTGCGATAGAACTTATTTTTAAAAAACTACAGTTTTATGTCCATTTTGATGTATTTTTATTCAGTTGACCTTTACGTTCTATAGAAAGGACAGTGTCGACATAAAACCCTTTTACAACTTCTTTGAAGTTTGAATTTGTGCTCTTGTTATTACTTATTTATTTTCCTCCTGGTTTCCTACACTATGTGTAATGTTCTAATGGTGTCAGTTAATTTGCGCACTGTTGTTTATGTCTGCTATATAAAATGGGATGTGTATTTGTATGTCCTTAATACGAATATAATATTTTGCATAAATTCGCCTATCGGTTGCCTGAGATTATTCTGGGGATGAGGAATGTGTTGTAGAACACCACGTATAAAGGAGTAGGCCAGTCATCAGTTTTTCACATGGAACGAATACTAAACTGTGTTAATTTAGGTTAAAAGTCATGAAATAAATAAAACAGAATAAAAAAAAAAAAAAAAGAAAGAAAGAGGAGTTCAAGTTGGTTAAGTTAAAAATCTTAAGCTAATATAGACTTTTTATTAGAATCCTATTTAGATAGTGGATTAACTTGAACATTTTTCACTCTTTAGGTACTTATACATTTGTGTTAGAACACTCGGCTATCGTGGGGGATTTTCTTAAGCTTAGACCTTATACTCATATGTATATATTCATGAATATTATGTTTTAATTCTGATTGAAGGGGTTCTGAAAAAAATCTACATTTGTACAAAATTATGTAACGTGATTATCAAATGGTAGATTAAGGTGACTGGATCTATGGTCATTATTGTATGAAAGCCGAGGATATTCGAAATTTTATATTGAATTATAAATAACTTTTACAAATAAATTATAAATTATACAAAACAGTTAATAGCACTGTGCTACTAACTCCAAGGTCTCGGGTTCGAATCCAGCTGCAGCAGATAATTTTTATTCTGTTAAAAATAGCCGTAAAGTCAGCCCTATGGGTTCTAGAGCCCTTATGGGGTCTACCCAGCCTCAAAATGTAAGTATCTTTGAATGGGGAGGCATGGGGAGGTGGGGGTTTCTCCAGGTTTGGGGATTGGGCGTAGGAACTAGACTCGAAAAATAAGACAGGCAGGTGTGGAAAAGACTGGTTGGGATGGCCAAAGATGTACTAGGTCTTTACAACGGGGGGGGGGGGGTGCGTTTTAGCATGTTGCACGAATGTGTACAATTTGTAATTATTTAATAAAAATCATGTGAAATTCTTTAATGTGAGGCATATCCAATTGTTGGAAAAAGGGGCTCTAGTTTGCTAAATAGATCTTCTGAATTTAAAGATTCAAATTTTTTGTATAAGTCCTCTCTCCATAGGATACTCAATGGACGTAAATTTCTTTAAAAAAAAAAAGAAAATTTTAATTTTTAGAATAATTTTATAATATATTCTCAATATTTTTTTTGCGCAAAAGTAACAGTTAAAAATCTTAGTTTATATAGCAAAATTAATTACTAATAGAACAGAAGCCTGATGTATAAAATCCAGCCCAAAGAACATACATATGCAAATGATTTAAAAAATTAGTTCACTATCACAGAAACGAATTTCTGGCGGTCCTATAATGTTACTCGGAAAGTTCTTAGCCTTATTATTCTGGATAAACGTTGTTCTACTGAAATAATTTTGAAAATAGCGGGAACCTTGCGGAGCCCTGAGAGGAAGATATCGTGGAAATCTCTCGGTTAAGACGGTGTCGGATTTACACATCCGATTTTGTAAATTTATTATTCTCACTTTGATGCCCCCCTCAATATGAAATGAAGACAGTGTGAATCACATGTTGCAACCAGACGTCTTAGACGCTCGTCATATGTCTCTCGACTGCCTGGTCACTTGTTCGACCACCAAAGATACCACCTTTATGATGTTGGCCATTTTTCGTCTGAAGAACCACTGGAATGGTTAAAGTGACACCATCAAAACCTCATAGAAATCAAGAACAAGACGCGAGGGGAAGACGGTGGCACCCTTGAGCCGAACACATCAACGGCGCACGAGACGGCGATCTTTAGCCATAACTACAGGACCGTGAGAAACAACCATTCTCTCTCCTTTACATGCCCCTTCAGCAACCGAATTTTCTATTATTATAAATTTTATGATTGTATTAAATGATTCCAAAAGTGTCTCACATTTTATTTTGTTTAACTATAAACATGCAGTTAAGGATTCCCGGAAACATAACGGGCCTCTGAGATTGCAAATAGACGGTTTGCGAGGTGCCCCTTCTTCCTTGAGAGGAATGGGGTCAGAGGTACCATTAACACTTTAAATTTGTCTCCAATTTATAAATCAATGCTATTTTGGAAACTCCTGAGTATGTGGTAACGACCTGCACTCCATTCGACTTAAGGATAAAAACCACGCGAATTTACGGTGGTTCAAAGATTTGATCTATAGATGGAAGACTTCGATTAGCCCAGCTCATTTTAGTCTTGAGGCGCAAAGAAAAAGAAGAGGGCTAGCGCCGTTAAGACTGCCGTAAGATAGAAGTGTTTAACTTAAGAATAAGAAGGAGAAGGAATGTATGAGGAGAATTAGAAGAGTGAACTAGCAGCAGACTAGCAATCATGTAATAAAATGTCGTCACTAGAAAAACCCATTATTGTATATCCAATAATCTAGTTCAATTGTTAAGTCTGTTGAAGATAGTTTGTACCATGATGTATTAGTTACAAAATTGTAGAATAATATCGTTATTATTATTTTTTTTTACTATCTCAATCGAATTTTGTAACTTGAATTTGTAGCCAAACTAACTGAATTAATTCAATTTACAAACTATCTAACCCTTGAACCGTTCGATCCGAAGTGAGTCTCGACAGATACCGTCCTCGGAGGGTGGGTTGCGCAGGAGTCGACTGAGGGGTCGACTAGAACCGGGGCAGTGGCGCTTCAGCAGCGAACGGTGTGCCCGCGTATTGATCCAGTTGAGCGGGACACCATGCCACCGCCCGGCTCTTTCATGTGGTGAGTGGCATCGCTCTGTGTCTGTCTGTCTGTCCCAGAGCAGTCATGGAAGGGTCAACAGGACGAAACGCCAACTGCCGCAGCGTATCCGGCTTCTGCTCTACTCTGTCGTAAGAGGTCGCCAACGCTCTCTCAATGGGACAAGTGGTAAAACATTTTTTACTATTTTACCACCTTAACATTTGTCATACCTGTCTGAAAATCTCTTATTCATAATAAGTATCATTTATAATGATTTGGAGGAAAATCCAAGATGCTCTAAAAACTTGATCACACTACTTTAAATGTTTGTACTAACTATGTTATGTATGTTTTATATTTATTCTTTGTTTATAATAGTCTCGTTTTACAACATTTTATTTTATTTTTTCTAACATACGAGTGGATTTTAAACTTATTGTTGATCATTAGCTTAATTATCAGATTTTTATAATTTATTTATTTAAAATTTTTGTATCATTATTTTTATATTAATTTTGCATGAATGCACGCTATAGATCGCTTGGTGAGGGCAAAAGCCTGCCTCACTGAGGTAATAGCTACGTTCTGTGACCCGTGACTTAAGCCTACCTACCTTCAATGCTGGATTATATGCTCCACTCTGTATTTAAATATTGATCCAGTTTGCTTCAATATTTTTCAATTATTATAACCATTTATCTATTTGGAAAAAATACAAGAAATACATGCTTTAGATCAAAAATTAATAAAATTAAAAAACTTAAACAAATAAACAATGAAAAAAATAAATAATAATTAATGCGAGCATTCCACTATTATTAATATTGCTAAAATTTGTATATATATAATTGAACAGTCTTGGCTAAAAACATGAAAAAAAATCCTAAATTTTACATTTGCTTTTTACAACACCAAAAAATTACTTTTTTAATTGTAATATGTAGATATTTTATTTAAAATATTTATTTGTATTAATATTACTACAATATAAAATATATGTATATGTATTTATTTATTCATTTTCTGTCAGCTGTCGAGCGACTCCTGGTCCAGGAGACTACTGGGTAAGAAGTATTCTTAAGTGAGAACATAACCCTTCATATGTTTCTCCAAAACCTTAACAATTGAGGTTATAATTGTTTGTTAAGAAAAAGATATTCCGTATTGAAATCTGAATCTACGATGGTTTAATATTTGGTACAGGAAAAGAAACACTGAGGAAATTACAATAACCTAAAGTTTCTTCAAAAGGGAGTTTTCATCAAAAGAACTCTTCAATTTATAGGAGTGTATGTTAATGTAGTAGTACAAATTAGAGTGCATTCGGTTACTGGATGTTAATTTTACAAAATATATGAATCTTTCATTAGATTGTTTTTATTTATAATTACATCTAATTCTGAAATTTTTACCTTTTTCTTTTTTTACAGTATGGCAAAAATATATTATTTTATTAAATTTAAATTTCGTTCTTGAATTATTGGATGAATCCTTGCAGAATCAATATTGAAAATACTAAGTTTGATTTTATGGAACTAAACATTTTGTCCAGTGATGCGGCGAGAGGGATGCGCTGGGATCTTTTGAGCTCTGCTCTACCCCTTACACGTGGGGGATAGATTGGGGTCAGGTATCCTCAGGTCGATTGTGTAAATATTGTATATTAGAGTGTAAGTGTGACTAGAGACTATATTATTTTATCATTATGTTATTTTATTTATTTTTCATACAGATAGTTTGATTATGTTCATTTTGTTTATTCTTTTGTTTGAATATATTTTAAGAGAGTTTTTTATTTATTTTTTATTCATTTATTTATTTTATTTTATTTATTGAGATCATTCATCACTATTACCTATTGCCCACAACTGTGTGGCAGATTGTAATATCTATCAATAAATAAAAAGCATTATTTAAAAAAAACAAAAAAACATTTTGTCAACTGAAAGGTTCATATATGATATTTACATACTCATAAAATTTTTAAAAAATCAGCAAATAAAATATACATTTCTCTGATTAAAACTAAAAATTTGATGGAACGGGATTTCCAGAGTGGAAGTGGCATTTCGGATTTTCTTTCTTATTGAAAGAGAAAGAATCCAATCAATGATATTAACATAAATATAAAAAATATAACTAATTAGCGCCGGTATTTTCCTGTTTGATGAAAATATCAGATGTTATCGAAATTATTTTGAAAATACATCGGAAGTAATATGAATCGTCTGAGAAATGCGCTCTGTTCGCTTGGTGGCACCCGACTGTCTGGAGAGGACTCGCCGCAAATCGAAAGAACTAGAAAGGACATTCACCCCAAAAGAACATCCATCATTATTCTTTACCTTAAAGTCTCCTATGAAATTTTGTAGTTTTAGATCTTTACGACAATTGCACTTAAATATTTTTTAGTAATCAATACTCACATCTGACTTGGCGTATATTGAGCTTCATCTAAAGTGCCATAGCAGAAAAACAAAGGTTACGTATTGATTCTGTGAATTTGTATTACACTATTTTGCATATTTTCCTCATATTTTAAAAGCTAAAGTACTTACCACAATTTTAAATCACGCCACACGATCGTTACAAGATGTTTTTTCAACCTGTTATTGTTTACTTGAGCGAATCTTCTATTATAGATAGGCTGCTGGTTTGTCTCCTGCATACTTTGATGTTATTTAAAGCAACCTTGTAAACAAAATCTAAAAATACAACTATCTCTTTAATCGTTGACCGTATTATCTCTGATATCTTTCTTATTCCTACTGTCTTTTTATGTCCTCTTTGGATCAACTTTGAAAAAAAAAAATTCTGTCCACATGTCCCCAAATTTTTTGTATATTGGTGGGTTCGTGTTAGAATTTTCACTATTTGTAATCCCTCTCCCCCTCAATAAAATAAAATAAACACCACAGAAAGCGAAAATTATGAACAATTTTTTTTCCGTGGTTATAAAAATTCACATTTTAAGATTTCTTGAGATTGGAATAACGTTCCTGCCAAGAATACAACAGTTTAACAAAAGATAACGAAGGCGTAATGCAATCGTGAAACATCGGGTGGTCTCGGCTTTTCCCGTTAGAATAGGATATTTCTATGTTTCCTCTTATCTCTGTTATCTATTCATAAATTTCATTACTATTTCGTATTTATTTATTGTTTATAATTGCTAACAAATGTTTATATTTTCAAATAAACAAAATTAAAAGTACTTTAGTGGAAGATTACGCTGACTATTTTCATGAGAATATGACCTAGCTGAATAAGAGAATAAGACCACTTAATTTTACATGACAAGTTGTACATTTTGAGAAATTCGAAAAATTCAGAAAATTCGATTATATAAAGTGGTACATTCAGTCAGTCGATTTTATCAAAAAAGGTGGTGCTCATACCGCTTTAAATATGGGGTTTCAGTTTCGCACATTTTATTTTTAAGCTAGGCAGACCACATACAGACACACACTGACCATTTTGCGAAACTAGGTTTTTTGGACCCAGGAGACCTCAAAATATGTAAATGTTTTGGACCCAGGATACCTCAAAACATGTGCATGTTTTGGACCTAGGAGACCACAAAACATATATATCCGTTGTAAACTCGAATTCAAAATTTTACACGATGGAAATACTTTCCCTTACTATATATTACATGTGTAGGTAAGTGAAAGTAAAAATTGTTAACATTATGAAATGTTTTGTAAGCCTTTTTGTATATGTTGTTGTTATGGATATAAAGGAGTATACATACTCAAATAGGTTTGTTTGTGTTGGTGTATAAAGGCTTAACCGCAACTATACCTCTCCTACTAAGGCTTCTTGGGGTAGCCAGCTAACTTCCTAGCTTACCGTCGAACAAAACCTATTCAAGGAGCTGTCTTTTTCTAGTTTAATCTGCGGTTTTATAAGGATATTTACGTTTTTTTTACAATTTCGTTTAAACCTATGAAATGGTGTTAAGCGTCAATAAGTTTAACAATTACTCATGCAGTAAACTGAGACTATCATTGTTAAAATATAAAAATAAAACGCTTAAGATTATTAAAATACTTTATCATAGATCGTACTTGAAGCTGAAAGGCGCAAAGATAAAGTTAAATAATAAGTATTATAAGTCGTAAAATTATACATAAATATCTTAACATGCCCAGGATAAATTTATAATTTGGTCCTATCTAACTTCTAAAATATTTAACAAAATCTCCAGGGTGGCCCCTAAGTCAATATTTAAAAAGGTTAAAGTAGACCTCAAAAAATTCCATATTGACAATGTTATAATTCTTTACAGAAAAGGAGAAAATTGTTATTTTGTGTTATTTAAGTAAGTCATGCATTTTGATAAAGAGCAAGAAATAACTAAAAATCTAACTTAACTAATACTAAATGGTTGCATGGTAATGAATATTTTCCAAAAAAAAAAAAAGAAGGGCAATATTTTGTTATAAATGAAATCTAATTTTCCTTGAAAAATGATGATCATAAACTACTTTATAGTAAAATTACCAAACTTCAAACTGAGCCCTAAAAAGAGTTTTAACGTTCTATATTTTCCAAGAGATAGTTTTCCGTTTCTTTTCCCAAACTGATGGGTTATTAATGAGTTAACAAAGTTATATCGTGAATCATGATTAATCTAAGGTATATTTATTTTATAGAGCCGCCCTAAATGTATGTAAATATATTTACACGCTTTTGACATTATGCACAATATGGTGAAAAAGTGACAAATTTTCAGAAAAATTAGATATCGTAGGAATTATTTTAAATACATATATTATTTTAGGACTCAATTTAAAGCTCGTTAAATAGAACAAATTATTTTACAATGAGCATCTCTGTAAGAGCTTTCTATGATATTTGCCAAAATAAATTTCAAACATGTTTATCTGTGGTTGTTTGGAAAAAATAATCGTATTTGTAATTGAAAAAATGTATCTAAAAAATATTGAACGTAAAGAGTTCAAGACTATAAGGGCTCAATTTGAACTCGTTAAAGGACCGTCAAGTAGTTTATAATCATCGTTTTCTTAAGAATATTAGTTTTCATGATATTCGTTCAATTAAATTCACTAAAAGATTTTTTATCATTTTTTAAAATTAAAATATTGGTTTTGGAAAAGCTGTATCTCGAGATTTATTCAGCACAATAAACTCAATTAATTTCAATTTGAACTCATTAAATCCACCATTAAGTAGTTCATAATGTAGTTCAGCTAATTGTTATACTTTAGATGTTATTGGTAATAAACTTAAATTTTGTTTATTGGTGGCAATTTCGCTAATTTGTTGTATTGGGGATAAAGAGCCAAGGAAGTGCTTGAACAGCAATTAATTTATAACTACTTCTAGGTACAGCCAATTTTTGAGCTACTACGCTCGACTTATTTTGGACAAATTATTATACGAATATCCCGCCGTCTATTTTGGTCCGAAAGGGAGGTAATGGGAGAGTTTCTCAGGAATGGACGTTCCTCCAAAATTTGGGCGAACTCAACAGATAGCGATTCCATCTTTCAAGATGAAGTTATGACCTAGGTTTGATTAATGTACAAATGTTGTTTGGTTGATTTGGGTTTATTTTCCTCTATTATAAATGGACTTTTTTTATTGCTTTTCAGGATTTCTTTAACCTTTTTATGCATTGATAAAAACTTAGAGGAGAACCTGTATATAATAAAATACACCTGCGTTGTATTGCGGGTACACTATAGTCCCCTGCCCCGTATCTATTTGTTATTTATATCTATAGAGAATTTATTATCAAAGCCTTATTTATTTTAGCAATGATTTAAAAACCAGGGTATAATAAATGATAAATTTAAAATTAAATAAATAAATGTGGAGATGATGGTTGGGAGGGGGGCGGAGGGTGCGGTGAATGAAGAAAAAAGTTTTAATTGATTGTGCTCTTACCCACTGCACTTCCAAACATCTTCCTCGCACATAATCCACGGTCAACTATTAAACTTATCCTTCGAAATAAATAGATATTAGGTTGAGGGAGAGAGAGAGAGTGATGAAGGGGGTAGGAAAAGGGAGCAGGTGATTGAAATCTTCCTTAGGATGGGATAATCCACCATAATTAGTATAATTTTTAAGTTATGTTAGCTACTTAGTTTTAGATTTTTTTTTCCTTTCAGTATGAAAGGAATCGTTAGCACTGGCATGACATGATGTTGAGCCAATATTACATGTATGGTACTGTATTAAGTACGAGATCATATTTATTTTTTGACAATCAGATATTTCTAATATTCTCAATTTGGAAGTTGCTTTGATAGGATTATTTTTATTTTTATGTTTGTTTTTGGATTTCACGTTATTAAGTTATGTTCACCACATCAAATTATTGTCAATTGTATTAGTTACTCTTTTAGAGTAATATAATAATATACTTATTCCTCCTCGTTTTTCACAACTTTAATTTTATATATATTTACTTATTGGATTTTCATACGTAAATTATTTCCTTTTTCTTCCCTCTTTCATAATTGTAATATTGCTGTATTCTCATACTGTTTTATCTTCTTACCCTTACACTGTACATTTTCTTCCACTACATATTTACTTATCTGCCATCTTCCTTTTTTCTTGTTATTCTATATTTCATTTTGTCCATTGTTGTTATCTTATTGTTTTTATCTTTCCCCTAATGAAGGACTGGAATTTTTATCGAAATGTTGGCACCAATAAAATTTCAACTAATTTGTGTTATTCACTGATCCCTTCCCAAATCATCTCCTAATATAAATATGTATCATTAGTGATCTGTTTATTAGTTGCAGATTCCCTTTAGTATTGACTCATCATAATAAATGTTTACATCAATATTTTTAATAGATCATATAAATTAAGAGAATTGTCTTATTTTAGGACGAAATTATTATTCGAGACGTGAATAAAGTCTACGGTCTTATTCATGATTTAAAAATTAGTTTTATGGAATAATACGGCATTAGAATTCTAGCCAGGCCAGAGTGGGTGGTTTGAAAAGCAGACCAAAAGCAATATAGGTATAATTGCAGTTTTTCCAGGCCGCTGAATATAATTAAAGTCACGTCGCTGGAGGGGAAATAAATCGAAAGCATTTGGAAGACCTCGAAGGTCAAGCGTGTCTTGAAAACATATTTGTCAGAAAATCCTTTCAATAAATTAATGGGAATAGGCTCTTGTTTATAATCTCAAATAGCCGGTTACCCGCCGTGTGTGCGAGAATGGTAACTGATACCTGAGAGCAATTGAAGTCGTTACCGTTACTCGGATATATTAATACTGATACCGTTTTATTATTCACTAGTGGGGAGTTACCACTAATCACTCTTAGTAGGTGATTGTTGGGTCACTTTAAATCACTAGCTCCAACTTGATCTTAGAAATAATTTTTTCTACCCCACTTACAGACCGATGTTAATTAATTCCTGGCTTACTATGCATAAACAGCATAAGGAGAATCGCCATTAATAATTTCAGCATTATAGGCATTGTTATTTTTATATAGAGTATTGATTGCTAGTAGTATTCTTTTATATTGTAGCGTGTTATCAAGGACAATAAATAAAAACAGGGAGCCAAAACAATATTTTTTTTTATTTGCCACTAAGAAACAATCGCACTTATTTCAAATAAAACTATATACTGGCAGTAAAGTTTTTTCACATTCACTAAAATCGTTCTTGAAAGGAGCAATCAAATCGATCGGTCATCGATTGTTTCTCGACCGAATGAGATAGCCTCATTGCAATATGTTAAGATAACAATGTGCCAAATCTTCATCTTTGCTAATTGTGATCCTGTATGCCTGTGAAGTCTGGGGAGCGGAATCCATTACGAAATGTAAAAAATAACAATCTTTTAAAAATAAAGTCGTAAGAATCGCAGTGGATGCTCCTTGGCTTGTAAGAAACAGCCAATTGCATCGGGAATTACAAATGGAGACAATAGAGGATTACATCAAAAAAGGTTCATGATTCCACTCCCAGTTACCGATTGTTAAAAGAGCAGTGACCTACAACTTGGGAAACCCAACCGCAGCCCGAAGGCCGCAGCTTGCTGCAGGACATTCTGTTATAAGTTCTATATTTATCAATTCTGTTACAGCACTATAATTTTTTTTTCTGTTTATCTTTTTCCTCAATTAATATTTTTTATTATCCATTAGAAGTCAATTATTTATTTTGTTAAATCCATACATTTGATTGTTTTTGTTACTAGCTTTACTTTTATCTTTTATTAAGAATTATTGTTTTTATTTATTTATTTTATCTTCATTTTTTTATTTATAAAATTGTGTATAGTTAGGGATGTCTTTTGCATGAGACTATACCCTCCCCCCTTGTCAATTGTTAAAAAAAATGTAGCTCTTACCTTAACCATGTCAGGCCCACCAGGCTGATCTGGTATTAAATAAATAGTGTTCCGAGTTCGATTGTTTGTTTTTTTTAAAGAGAATAATATAACTTCGACAGAGTTTAGTCGACGATTTAATATTGTCAATTTTAAATTGTGCCTCTACGTTCAAAAACCACTTTTAAGGATATTCAACCCAAAAATTAGGTAATTTAATACCAACGTGGCTACAAATTAATTCACTTCCATCTTTTGGTTCCTTCATGCTGAATTTATTTAAATCCCATCGTCGTCACCAGTGTGGGAATGATAAAATGTAATAGATAAAGATAGGTGTTTTTATTAGTACTAAACCTATTTCTTTACATGTTTTTCTATTATAGTCATGATACATTTAAATTTTAGTAAATTCTTTATGTAATGAATTCCTCAAAACTTTTATTTCATAATGATATTAGCTAGATAATAAAAGTTTAGATATTAACACGCGAAAATAAATAAATAATATTTGTATGTTACCTCGTTTCTCAGCAATTTGGGCTTCAGAAGAAAATGGTAGCCACCACTGCTAATAAGAACTCGTGCTATAATTCTTCTTTTAATATTCCTTGAAGGAGATTACAGGAATACTCGTATACACAAAAGCCCTTACGGACTAACTGAGGTAAATCATTCGCTATGATGACGTCGAGTCCTTTCTCTCTCATTATCTTAGATCTTATTGCCTACAACGCGGTGCAGGTCGTGACGATGTGCTCTAGTTTCCAAAAATCCTCAATTGGGTGATAGGAAGCCATGTCACGTTGCAGATTTGGCCCGAAATAGACGTATAGTTGAACTTTTAAAAAGTTTGGAATTTTTGCATGAGAACGTATTTTTGGTAATAAAATCGTTTAGCAAGAAGAAAAAATTGGAAGCTTTTTTGTCGTGTAGTCAAATTTATTACCGCTTTCACTCTATTCCTTGAGAATGGGCTAGAAATGAGAGTGGACAAAATTTTTTAAGATATTATTTTTTGAAGGTTATGATTTATTTTATGGAACTTATAACCTCTATATAACAGGTAATCATAATTTACATAGTCATTGTAAATAATTATGTTATTGCAGTTATTATTTTCTAGAATCAGTTTCATTTATCTTTTTACTGAAACGATTTTTTTTTTATGTGCTTGGTTCTTCTATGTGTTTGTTTTTCCGTATTATTCTTAGTGGTTATTCATTTAACAGGACGTACTTGGACATCGTTATATGTATGGAACAGGCATGTTTAATCCAAATTGAACGCGTGTGAAAATGTGTGGCACAGCTTATCTATAAATTATTTCAAAGGTATGCTCTTTTAGTTTTTAATTATTAACAATTAAACTGCGCAGATTAAGGCTAAATGTACCCTTCCTGGGACGCACCAGAATTTACTTTTCTATTTACTCTTGAACGGATGGTCCGATTTCGGATCTGTAAAGTGCATTTTCTTTTTTTCGAAAATAGAAGTTACTGAAATTAGGTTAAAAAAGCACCAATCCAATAATAAGGAAAATAAGATGCAAAAATATG
>NW_027109834.1:1083408-1083721 GCF_000696795.3 Halyomorpha halys
GATAAATAATGATAAATTTAGCATTGAAATATTTTGACATGGAAATGTAAAAACATTTTTATTAAAATTAAAATTATTTTAATTTTAAAAATGTTTATTCTCATTTCGGAATTCCACTTTAGTATTAGTGAAAAAATAAAAAATATCCGTATTTAAAAAAAAATATGCGTGGAAATACATAGATCAAGCAGACAAACTTTGCGGCTCTCCGAGGACCAACGTCTAGAGAAGTGGGGGTAAGCTGCCACTTCCTCGGCCCTAGCTATTACAAATCTCGCGCTTTAATCCTAAATCGTATTTTTCTCTTTACGAT
>NW_027109834.1:1083771-1084040 GCF_000696795.3 Halyomorpha halys
AGTCTGTCAAGGATATCCTCAAACCTCAGTATCCGATACTTATCAGCGACGGTATTATCATTGACCTTACGTTTATCAATGACCACCCTATATATCTCCCGATCTCACCTGGCGTAGGCTTCTTCCACACCGCCCACTATGAACTATTATTGGGTGACATACTGTCTGCAATGAATCCTTGTCTTATAAAGTTTTCTATTTCGTCTCTTATGTTCTTCCGGAGTGCCTGTGGGTATCTTCGTTCCCTAACATATGTCACTCTTTCCTGC
>NW_027109834.1:1085803-1087565 GCF_000696795.3 Halyomorpha halys
ATTCCGTATTCAAATGAGAAGAAAAGTAAATTTGCCCCGAAAGTGCTGCCATCTCTTGAAAAAAATTCTTACTAAAAATCGGTACATTTAGCCTTAATATTACAAAACGCATGCCACTAAACCAAATACGGCTATTACTCTATAGTTCCGAGAGGTAGCGCCATCTGTCCGTACACGCAACATTTACTCGAAATCACTACAGCACTAAAACAGTTGTCATTTGAAGGGACGGGTTACAATCAAACAAACATAATAATTAATAAATAAAGTTTTTACTTATTTAAAATTTTATAAAAAGGTTTTAATTTACAAATTTACATAAATAAATTCAGTATTTATATATATAAAATACGAAATGGATACATAATATTTTTAAAAATGAAATATATTAAGCCCCTAGAAAATTTTAATTAGAGATTAATATAACATAATTCATCTAATCATATAAGATAGTTGATCGTATGAAGTAGATTGGAGAAAAGTCCGGGTGGCAGTCAATAAAGGTATCAAAATAGTAAAAAAACAAAACAAACTATTTATTGTTAACTAACGTTTCGTCCCATTTTGCAGGGCTTCTTCCAGGCTGATAAGATGACATTCTGATGCCAACTGAAGTTTACATCCATTTATTCATTTAAGAGTGAATCGAGCTATAAATTCTTAATGTAAGTTAAAGTAACATAAACTTGCAAATATTCGTCTAATTAAGAATACTTTATTCATCCATTAAATTCAGCTAAAAAAAAACTCTAGAAATATGCTTCACTGTAACAAAATGATATTTCATTTAAAAAAAAAAAAAAAACCTAATTATAATTCAAATTCTACTGCAAGATTTTATTATTATCTAGTTGGAATAAGTTGGACTATAATCCTTGCTAAAATGTTCTTTAAGAACTCATTAATTAAATCACAACGTTTCGGGGCCATAACACCTTCTTCAGATGTTCTAACATTGTTATCTCCTTTTAACTTATTTATGTTACATATGATCGTTCCCTTCTTAATCCATTATTTATTATCAAACGGTAAAAAAATGTTTTCGTATTTTTGGTAAAATTTACAATAAATTATTTAAAGTAAGGAGAGCCCACCAATTTACCTTCATTGCCCCTCTTGTGCGCCCCATAATCCATTTCTCACCTCCCAATTTTCTCTTCACACATACAATCCTGAATGTGTAATCTAGAGATTGGATTCGGAATTGGAAATTAAAAAAAATAACCAATAAATTGGATCTCGAGGCTTATTGGAAAACCCACCAAACCCTGCCTTTTGTATCCTTTAATTATGTTACGCTTATCTCTGTTCAAGAAATCCAATGTTTGTTGGCCTGTATCACACCTAGAAACCTCAAACAAAACTTAATTATACAGAAAAAAATATTTACTTATTTCCACTTGTACACAAAAAATCTTACATATTATAATTTCTTCTTTCCACAAAAAAATGTATACCTGGTAAGTTTCCCACATGTAGCTGTCCATACCTATTGTTGGGCGCAGTCTTACCATTCTGATGTGTATTGGCGGTGCTGGTTCAAATCCGGTCTAGGGCGTTGTGTTTTTTTTATTGAGTGGCCGTTCCACAAAATGAAAAACTTTGACACCCTACCATAGTGAAAATAATCGAAATAAAAATCAAGTATTTTCCATACAGCCAGATATAAAGGGTGTATGGAAAATTCCAGTGCCATTAAAATACACACACACACACACATATATATATATATATATATATATATATATATATAAGTTAAGTA
>NW_027109834.1:1091901-1116539 GCF_000696795.3 Halyomorpha halys
GAGCCTGTCCGTCTATATATATACAATCGGTCAGCTGTTCTCGATCAGCTGATATGGACCTGTCAGCTGACAGTCCGTAACTTATATATATATATTTATTGATTTATTGAAAACTATACATCGAAAATTCGATTCAATCCTAATATTCTATATATAAAGATGATTAGGAAAGCATGTAGGAGCCGTTGGTAACTGAGGGAGTTAAGCGACTGCCTTGTGACTGTTGTGGCACGACACAAATCCGACGATAGGGATTGACTTTTATTTCTGTGGCGGTCCCTTTGAAATGAATACTTAAACCTCCAACATGGTTAATATAGGTTGGCTACTTCTAAATACCTCTCCCCCCCCCCCTTCGTGTGTCAGGAATAACCAGGAAGGGGGTCATAAAAAAAAAAAAAAAAAAAAAAAAAATAGGAAATTAAAAATATGATTATAAAGCCAGAAACTCTGCGAATATTGATTCAGTTATCTTTTCTTTATTATTTTAGGTACTTTTATTGCTTACGAAAATGTGATATACACAGATTGCTCAAAAAAGTACAACTTTTGAGTTATTCGCAGATAAAGTTTTCTTTTCTTCAAACAAGCAAAGTGTCCTGAAGAACTGTTGAATGTAACAAGGGTATCACTAAAAGAAGTAATGCAGAGATTCAATATGAAACCCGCAAAAATCTGAAAAAATATGGGGTTGGTCCATATTTAGTACAATTAGTTCAGCCCTGTGAAAACCACTACTTCTGTAACATACATAATTCATTTCTTTTTTTGAAGTATTATATAAATCATTCATCATTGTACATGTCAATTCGAAAATAACAATGATGTATTCATTTAATGTTCGGTTTTAATATTAATAGCAAGTTTTTCTATTGGCTCCATCTGAATAGTATAATAGTTGTATAGTAGTTTAACAATTTCTGATATAATAAAAATCACAATGAGTAAAAGATTAACAAATAAATCTACAAAAGAATAAAATACGAAAACCCATTGCGTTATTATCATTGGTCCATGTCCTTTATATTGCAATATGGTTGCTTATATATATTATTATTTGAAAAATTTAAGTTCATTATTAAGAAAGTTAAATCGTATACCCTTTTCAAATTGAATAACGTTTATCCGAGATTTCATCGTGGAGCATTACTGGTAGAAACATAACTTTGATAAGCAGATCACTACTTGATCAATTTGAACATTGACTTGGTAGGAATCATAAGGCATGACAGTCGTTCTTTCCCAGTTGGTGAGAGGACAGGTTCCAACTAAACATTCACTGTCTAGTGTGAAAGGACCCATTTAGTTTATATAATCACTAGTGGAATTTTACGATGAAATATCGAACAGAGGGATTCGCCAGGACCTTCCTATCGTCTTGATATTGTCAAAATGTTCGTTAGGTATTCGACTGGCGGAACAGTTTTGGTTTCGACTGAGATGCGTGTAGCGATTTCCAAGCTTAGGCTATTGAGACTTGTTATTATTATTTTATTAATTACAACAATTGTATTTATATTAATCCAGACGACATTACAGAGCTATGAATCAGTTGGTTATTGATGTTATTCCATCAAGATCTCCCTCCACAACGCCTTCTCATTGACTCCAATTTAGGCGCCGTGCCCCTATGCAGCCGTCAGTTGCGTGCTTGTCCTCATAGTGCTCTGTGAAATTATTCTTTGGGAGAAGGGGGTCTATGGTAAGTTACAAATAAGTATACCAAATGCTTATATTGAATAAATTATTTAAGTAGGTGTCGAAGATTTTCAAAGTGGCCAAGTGCGGAAAAAACCCTTTTCATATTCTACAGAAACATCTCTTATCCCTGATAATTTGAAAATAAGTTATCTTGATGAATGAATGATAGTACTTTTGAATTTTTATGTTATATAGATGTATACATCCAAGGTTTCCAATAAATGGGAGATCATATTTTGAGAGAAGATACTATACATTAAGAGGAAAAAAAATGTCCATATGATCTGTCTCTACGGTACGGGATAAAAATCACATTTTGTGTTTTTAGCTATTATCCGTGATTTTTCTAAGAAAAAATGAGATAAATATACTTTAATGCTCTCTTAAAAAATGTAATAGCTTCCAAACTAAATTTTTCTATAAATGTAATAGGTTAGGTCTGCAAACAAGAAAATAAGTGTTCCATGACATTATGTTGGAAATTGAAGTTCAATATTTCTAATAATCTTTGGACATTTAAAGAATGCTATGGCTAAGTTGGAATTATCTCGGATCTCGAAAAAATGTCTTCATAATTATGCTCTGATAAGCTCTCATTGCCCAATTAAGGATGCAAGGAAGCAAGTTTAAAAACACTCAAAAGAGAGCGTACACTTATTAAAAATTGTCTTAGTTTTATCAAAATTGATTATTTTTCTTATTTCATTAATGACAATTACACATACTATTTACAGCAACTGCTCAAAAGTAGAACTTATTATAAGAAACAACAAAAAGAACTTTTTTATTTTTCAAAACTATTCTTACTACATCCATTCTCACTTAATTAATCATTACTGACCCCCTGGATTGTCCTGCTTATCTAAAATCACATCGTGTACTAGCTTGGAACAAATGAAATGTCAGTACCTAATGTTTGAGGCATATGAAAGGAAAAATAATTTAATTTTTAAAAACTTTTTTGGTACTGGATGGAATGTTATTGCGTGTCTTCTTGATCACATTAGTGGATTGTTAGTGAACTTTCCGTCGATGAATAACGAAACTAATGGACTTGGTGTATAGACGAGATTGGTGGTAGACGAGTGTATTTCACTCCCGAACGAAACTTAAGATTCCTCTCACAGAGAGTACATTAATGAACCATCTTTATGGTTACATGGACATATGAGATGAGCTTCCTATAAGTCGAAATATCTGTTTATTAGCTATGATAGACAGATGTTGGAATGTACTTGCAAATTGTCTCAGTGCTTAATGGAAGGCACCCAACCACTAAACCAAGTTTCATTATTCAAAGACAACTTCACTAACACAACCCATCAATGTGTTTAAGAAGACACGCAATAACATTCCGTGCCATAGGGATCATTTCCGTACTCGATTTTCTTTTACGATTCAATTTTTTTTGTACTTTGAAATTTCTAGTTTTTCAAATTTACATCCTATGATTTTATTATTTCAGCATTTTTAACTTGAACTATTTGAAAACGTTCACTGCATCTCGTTCAACAACTGGAGCAATCAAACTTGAAAATCGGTTCATTCATTCAGTCGATATAACATTTTAATTTTGGATTTTTTTTTAAAAAAGCAGCAGATGCTCTAGGTATATAGGTATAATATAGGTACTTAATTTTTAATAAAACGATCGTAAATACAATAGGTGATTCGAGAAGGACCTGAATTCGCTCCTTTTGAATAACTTCTTTATGCAGCTTTTAAATTTTTTTATATACTTATGAATAAATTATTAATAAAAATTGATATCTAAAAGTTAAAATTCGTATTCAATACCCTAAAAAACTAAAACTGGCAAATGTTCAGAAATTTCAACCGAAATCTTTTTCTCGTCTCTTAACTGAACCCCCTGAAGCTTAAGTGTTCACTATGGGCTTATGTGATCAAAATGCTAGGAATATAGTTTTGTTATATTTGGTATAAGTTGATGTTAAAGAAACATGTGGGAAAAATTATTTCATTTTTTCAAATTTTCGGATTTTTTAAAATATTTTTATATTATTAACTTTTTTTTTGAAAAGTTGAAATTCGTAACCAGAATCCACAAAAATATAAATGAGCAAATTTGAAAAAATTTAAAAATTTTCAATTAAAAAAGTACCGTATGCCTGTACTATTAAGTGTGGCTGAGAATCTGAAGCCCACAGCAGAGGTACCTATGGGCACACCCTCACAACATCCATCATGTGAACTTTCTGTTCACTCGAATTATCTTGACCCCCGGAACAGGGCATAGGATACGAAAGAATGGGGATGAAGCCAGAAAAGTGAAGACACCTTGATCCCCGTGACTGTTCTCTTCTAATCTCTTCCCTACCAAAGTTCAGCTGCTCAAATTTCATTGAGTATAAATTGTAAGATTTACACTTGAATAATTCAATATGGTTCATGTAAGTGACTGGCCCATAATTCACTTACATGAACTTAAAACATCATAATTCCCTTTCTTTCACAAATATAAAAGACAATCAAATTGCAGAGATAAGAAGCGAACAAATGTTTTATACCGAGGTGGGTGAAAACGATAGGGTGCGGGAGGAGTTTGCAAACTCAAAAACATAAAATTTGTCTCCAAAAAAGAAATCATATTGTACAGTTCAGTATGATTCGACTACAGATAGAGATGTCCAACGAAATAATTCAAATTTATACGGTTAAACATTTGAATCGAGTATGTGAATTCCACAGATATGGACAAATAAAATCAAGAGAAATAAAATACTAAGTAGATATTTCTAATGAACTAAAAATATCAAAGAACTCTTCAATAGCGATGTTTTAGAATTTTAAAACAAATGTGAAGTCTACTAAAAATAACAAATTTTTATAAGAATATGGTTGGAGGAGGAGGGAGTTTATGGTTAGGATTAGCGAGCACTAATAGTGCTGAGGCTGAAATAAAAGTGATAATAAAATGATTTTATTATTCAATTAGTGATATTAGTAATTATCGTACTTGCCTGTACCGCCTATGAAGCACTGAGAGCCAAGATGATGAGGGAGACAGGACTCTATGTTCTGAATGAGAACGATCTTCCTGAGCTGATGAAGAAAGAAAGCTACCCGCACTACAAGACCTTCGTGTATGGGTGGAAGGAGGCTGTGGGCTCTACTCACTTCTCCCTGGGTAGGAGAGAATAAGCTACACCAGCAAGGCCTCAGTAGAAGAGCAAGATTTATTTTGTAGCAAGAGTAAGCTGTGTGCACAGCTATGTAATGTTTGTCATATGCAGCAATGAGTTGTACCCACTGTATTGTCTAATAGGCAGGGCAGGGTGCTAAATAAATAAATAATAAATTAGTAATTTAATTAGAGAATTACAAAATTAATCATTAATGGAAACAATAAACTACACAAATAAGCATTAATAGAAACAATAATTTCTTTTTATAATGCGTTACTGAGGAGGGGGGGGGTACGTTGAGGAATGAAGATCACTAATGAGTACTATTCATTTCATTGTTCTAACGTTTCGGCCCGGATCTCAGGCCTTCTTCAGGGTTAACAACAAAAAACAACAAATTTCTGCGAATAAAAATAAGAACAGTATACAAGAAGAAAAAGACAACAAACTTTATGAAAAATATGAAACAAGAGAAGAAGGTATGAATATCAGACTATTACATATACATAAATGATGAAAAATTTCAAGTAAATATTGAGAAAATATGTACATGTATGAAACAAACTAGTTTTTTATAATGTTTGCTATCATCTTGTTCTTGTTTATTTTTATTTATTAACAACTATGTTTATTTTTACTTTAATATGGTTGTTGTCTTGTTTGTACTTAGTCCTGAAAAAAGCCTGGGATTCTGGCCGCAACGTTGGCACAATAAAATAAGTGTTATTTATTTGTGGTCTTCCCTCCTGACCCTCTTCTCCTGATATTAACCCAATAATAAAAATATCATTTTTATTTTTTTGTATGAAGATTGTTTGTGTAATTCTTTATTAAAATCACAATTTTATAATAATAAATTGAATTATAAAACAATTTTAATATCATTTTGATTTCAGCCTTAGCCCTGGAATATGGGCAAATATGACATACTTTGTATTCTTTAGTCCACTAGGATTTTTCTTTCCCAATTCACGATTAATTTTCATATATTATTAACCTAACTTACTATGAAAGAAATATTACAAAGTTTATTTTATTTAAAAGAAAAAAAATACGTGGAAGGAGGAACTGATCTGACATAATGAAACGTTTTCGAAAAAACACAAACAAAAAGAAATTGAAAACTATTTAGAAATTGGTCCACGAAATTATGTGGTTCTTGTTTTGGTACGAAATGTTATATTTTTAAATTTTCAGCAAAAAAAAATTACAGATATGCCGGAATTATTCGTATGTACCCTTAACCGAATATTAAACGTTCTTAGATTTTCTATCAAACTCAAGCCTATTATCGTACGATTTATGATCGAACTTGGCACTATTTGCTATGATGTACTTAATCTCAACAACTCATCGTATAGTGTGCCCATTATTACTATGATCTATTTAATCCAAGTCCAGGACTGTAATTTTTCCGAATGTGATTTATCGTGGTCTATATATACAGTAAAGTTAGTAGTCCAGCCTTAATAAGTTTAGATTCCTTTGAATGGCAGTATACATTAGCTTCCTGTCTCCATGGTAATTCAGATCGTCTGTCGATTATACTGTACAACAGTCCCATTGGTGAAAATTGATTGATAATAATTAATAAATTTGATATGAAACTAATCTCAAGAAGAAAACCATTGTAGTTTTCTAGGAAAAACATTTTTTCATATACCTATAAATAAGGCGCTAGTCATTCCTCCATTGTACATTGTGAAATATAGAGCCCTTAAAATAAGGGCGTGGGGTTGTTGTCTGGGGGCATTATCTGATACTAAATGTTGTACGAGCTCGGCTTTAAGGCACCAATAATTACACCTTCTCATGTCCAACGGTGGCGCCACTGTTAATACATTTATTGATAGGCCAAAACTCCATTCTTTGAAATTAAACGTTTTTAATTTTACTTATTTTTATTTTATTTTTAATAGGCTTTTATCTTGTGCCTTTATCTTATTATTAAATTTTCTTGGAAAAGCTTTTACTGTATATTAGAATTTTAACAAGGCAATTATAACATCATTTCATTATTGCTATTAAGCAGAAAGAAGACCTCCTTAAATAAATGCGACTAATTGAGGTGATATTTAATAAAATCTAAAAGGTAAAACAAAATATTAAAAATAGTTGATATAGCTTCTTCACCACTTCTACTGTGTATAATACAATAATATATAATATATAATATATTATGGTCTAGTATAAATTTCATCAAATTCCATCCACTGATGTCGTGTTTTATTAACAAATAAAATTTATTGATAAAAAAGGCAAATATGAATCCATGAGAAAAAATGACAAATATGAAGCCATGAAATATCATGGCTAGATCGTACATAACGAGACATACAAATTAGAGATAGTATGAGATAAAAAAAACTTACATATTTAGAAATAGACTGACTAAACGTATTAATTACATTATTTTGCAATATTTTGACCACAAATTGTTCTGAACATTCTTAGAATGTAAATGTGTAATTTGAGCAATAAAACTTATAACACTGTTAAGTCTTTTAAGTCTTAACTCAAAATATTGTTATATAAGACGGACAGACTAAACACTATTAATTCAAACATTTTCAGGATCTTGAGCTCGACATGTATCAAAACATTATCGGTATCTTGTCCAAAAAATAAAAATCGGCTGAACCCATCGCTCAATCATCATATATCTACAAACTGGAACAAAATGTAATAGACATCACATGGCGCTGTAAAGTTTAGCTTTAGAATTTGGTATAGTGATGCGGCGAGAGGGATGCGCTGGGATCTCTTGAACTCTGCTCTACCCCTCACACGTGGGGGATAGAGTGGACTCAGGGATCCTCAGGTGGATTGTGTAAACATTGTATATACGAGTGTAAATGTGACTAGAGACTATATTATTTTATAATTATGTTATTTTATTTATTTATTTTTCATACAGATAGTTTTATTATGTTCATTTTGTTTATTCTTTTGTTTGTATGAGATCATTCATCACTATTACCTATTGCCTACAACTGTGTGGCAGATTGTAATATCTATCAATAAATAAAAAGTATTATTTAAAAAAAAAAAAAAAACATTTTGTCAACTGAAAGGTTCATATATGATATTTACATCTTCATAAAAATCAGCAAATAAAATATAGATTTCTCTGATTAAAACCCCATCGCTCAATCATCGTTATTCAAGTTATTTTTCATACACATAGTTTGATTATATTAATTTTGTTTATCCTTCTGTTTGTTATATTTTAAGAGAGATTTTTTTTTTCTCCATTCATTTATTTATTTTATTTTATTTTAGTATGAATGTGATCATTCATCACTATTACCTATTGCCCACAACTGTGTGGCAGATTGCAATATCTATCAATAAATAAAAAGTATTTAAAAAAAAAAGAATTTGGTTTGACTCGTGCCTAATTAGTGCTGTATCTCAAAACGATTCATTTTTGAGCTTAAAAACACAGGGCCCTGTTTACACCCCGATGGTATTAATGTCTGGGTTATAATCTATAAAACCAAATTTGTCACGATCCACCTACTTACTTCTGTCAGAGTTCTGAAACCTCTCACTTTTTTTAATGACGTTGTTAAGATTCGTCACTTTTTTATGAAATTTTGCCTTTCTTTTGATACCTCATTCGTGAAGATCCATCGCTCCTGAGAGCCGAAAAATGGATAGCTACTACCCCATTACATATACACGAGTAGCTGCATAAATAAAAACTCTCCCTACTTTTCTTGCTGAGGATGCAAAAAAAGATTAAAACAAGTTAGATAAATTTTACTAATACATTACAAAAATACTTATTTAATTTTTTTTTACTTTAGAAAATATTAATCCACCTGTAAGAACTATGGAAATAAAATGGGGAAATTAAAATTATTAGAGTTAGTACTTTATTGTAAAATTGGATGATTAACACTGATTAACGTCCCATTGTTATTGAATAAAGACTAAATTTATTGGGAATTCATTACTACATTGTTTTTCATTGGAGAGTAAATTTTAGATAGTTTGCTATTTTTATAACACGTATGAATGATAATCCAAAAATAATAAATTTTTTATGAGATATGAAACTCTATTGTTCAGATTTTCAGAATAATAAAAGAGGAGAAGTAGGCAGACACTAGGCCCCATTGCGGGTAAAACTAAACTTTGTTGGGTGTTCTGTGGCGGCCTGGAGTCCAGGTCACGCCACGTCGATAGCAACCTGGGGCATAATAGCTACTAGCAAATCTGTTTATTTGTTACTAAGGCCTCTTTCTTGTTTTTATGTTTTGTTTAGTAATTTATGCGTTAACATTAAATAGGTATATTAATTCATTATTTCCCTTACACATTTTATAAGTATTTTAATTTACTTTTCGGTTTCTAACAAATATTTTTTTTTTAACTGAATATAATTCTATAATTATGATTCCTTTCTCACTTATATAATAACCGAAGCTGAACATAAATTCGCTTATCTGTCAGTGGCATAGCAAGAAGTTATGTACACATTAAATAGGCCCCTTTGTCACATTCGTGTGTTGTTTTATAAATAAAAATAGATTTAATTTTGTAGTTCGCTTTCTATCTATCAAAAATATTATAAACACAAATTTTTATTACTTTAAATATGACAATTTATCTGGACAAAACCGCATAGTTTTACAGTAGATGATATAGCTCAGTGAAAACAAAACAAAGGGAAAAAAATAGAATTTTGGTGATGTTTTTTTGAGGAACAGTTGAACCTGACACCAACGTCATAGCCCACTATTCACATTTATGATATCCATATTACATTGAAACGGAAAAAGATGATTAACTTAATAATAATAAGATTTACAAACTCAAAAATAATTTTTATTGAGACCCAGAAGAAAAAACTGTGGGTACGTACTTATACAAATTACAGTTCAGTAGCCTATTCTGGGCTTAAAGATTTAATGAACTCAAATATGAGTTAACTGAATGATATAATAGAGGTATTACTATTGTAGTTGTCCAGATGAGAGAGAAATATAATGCATCTAGCGTAAATTCTACTAGAAACATTCTCGTGGTTTTTTACAGCTAAAGTTTAAGAAACTTGAAATAAAATACAGTTTTACTTATCGTTATGAAATACGGAAGATTGGAAAAGAATAGTCGTGAGGGAATCGAGTGCTTCTGAGATAAGACTTTAACCTCAAATTTTCCTCGAAAAAGAGTAGAAAACTAGAATGAGCTCTTTAAAGGTGCATTATTAAAAAGAGGAAGCAATTAGATGAGACACTCCACTATCTCATTAATAATGATTCGGGAGAAATCGATTGATGAATTAAGAGAAGGTTTGATGTAAATCAATGCGCTTTCGAATCACAAAATAATGACTATAAAAATATTTCACTAAAAAAAAAAAATAATTAATAATCTTTTTCATCTATGCGCATTATGATTCGATCTAGAAGCATTTAAAACAGAAAACAAATGTTCTAATTGTAATGCATTCCGCAAATTTATAGGGTGTTTCAGGGTTAAAGGTCCTAACTCAAAATATGAATTAAGAATCTCAAAATAAGTATAAAATTCGACATGAATTTTTTTTGTTTTTCATTCTTATGAATTATTTAGGTTATAATAAGTAAATTGTTTTGTAACTACTTTATTATGAAATGTAAACTTTAGGATTCATAATAACTAAACAGGTTCGGCATCTGCAGTGGCCAAATATGTGTCATTGTTTCCAAGTTTTTATTATCAGTCGTAAAGACATGCCGAGCCTGCCATACTATTTAAAGTTATCATTTTAAATAACATTTAATATGAATGTTAATGTTTAAATTTCATTAATAAAATAATTGGAACACATATTAATTTATTTATTATAATCTAAATAATTCTCAGACGTGCTAAACAAACGGACACGCCTTCAAAGGTAATTTTTATCATAGTTTGAGATCCTTAATTTACATTTACAGTTAGGAAACTTAGCGTTGAAACAAATTTATTTCATAACCAATATATTTGTTGATTTTAATTTAAAACCTCCAAATAAAATAAAATAATAATAAAAATAAATAAATTAGTTAAATTACAATCCATATAAATAATGGAATTAGTTATAATTTTAAATAGAGAATTTATGCAAAAGAATCTCTTGATTAATAAGCTATCATATCATAATATCATAGGCATTAAGGAGCCTCAATCTATGCAGAAGACAATTAGTTCTTTGTACAATTAATGGTAATTCGCTCAACAATGGAGTTGGTTGATCGGTGAGTTGGTGCCAGTATTCTTGTCTGAATAAGGGTAAGCTATATATACCAGCTGCTCAATATCAAACTACCTATTTATTCGCTAATAAAAATACTTTCGTTAATAATATTTGTCTTAAGTAGTCGCATCTAACACAGTCAATCAATGAATCATCTACTTTCTATCAAGTTTTGATAGCGATTTTCATCCACCTCCAGAATAGATCATTTATTTTCATGTAGTTTTCCTTAATTTGCATGCAATGCTGGACAAAGATGCATTAACATAAGGATGGTTCGATAATCCATACTTAATTAAGGATTTTGCCCTTCCTATTAAATCTTTGTCAGAAATCTTAAGGGCGTTTTCACTAGCGTGGGTGCGCCGCGCGGGGGTTGAAATACGTCAATGTTCTCGACGCAGGTCTAGCAGAATTATTGGCATTTCACAGGCCTTTATGTTTATAATGAACTATAATATCACTTGCTATAATTATGGTACATCAAATATAGCTGTATCTTATGTAATAATAAAGGTGACGGCTTGGTAGGCCATGATCAAATTAAATTAAACCATAGGTCCAAAAAAAGTGTTGTACGTATAAATTTCGCTATCTTGTGTTTTGCTCCATTCATTAGATGCCAGAAAGACCTATCTGAATATGTGATATCACTAATTACTTGATTTATACTGGAAACTTGATGTACACGACCAAAACCCGTTAAGAATGTTCAAAACGATAATTATTACTCCTAAAAGTTTGTGGTTTGTTCAGGTTTAAAACAAGGTCATTCTCTTTTACCTATCAATCAATAACAATTAGAAAGGTGATGCGTGCCAAAAAAGGGTATAATTCTGGAAGGTAAAATTTCCGTATGATAGTGGTGGTTTGGCATGCTAATGATTTGGTACCATTTGGGGAAGTAGAGGTTAATAAAAACTACATTTATAGAACCTAGTAAGGAAATACATCTTGTATGTAGGAAATACGAACAATACAAAACATATGGTTAGCTGTAGAAACGGGAGAAATTCCGGTGATATAGCTACAGGAGGAAATACATTATAACAGGTAGAGAAGTTTAAGTCTTTAGGGTCTACGGTACTATAACATATAACATATAGCATGAAATTGGTGAAAAATTCAAAATGTGATTAAGGCAGTAACTGCATGTTATTACTCAATTTTCAAATTTCTTAGTTCACGCCTACTATCTAGAAACTTAAAAGTTAGAATTTACAAAATTATTATCCTTCTTTACACTATGGGAACATCAGCTCATTACGGTTTTTGAAAAAATAAAACATTAAGTAAAATATTTGAACCGAAGAAAGATGAGTTGATTGAAGAATCTTAAAAGGCTACACAACGCCAAACTGGAACTGGTAAATATAATTCAGGTACTAGGATTGCGACGAATAAGTTGTGAGCATAAGGTTGAAGGGCTTAATAACAACTGGATTCTTAAGATAGTAATAAACGATGAACCGACGCGTAAACGTTCGAAGAGTAGACCGAAGCGTAGTATAGACCGTTCGTAGCTAAGCGAGCGACTTTAACTCGTTACCGCTCCGGCGCCGGTTCAAATCCGGGCTGTGGGTCGACTTTTAGTTTTGTGGCATTCCACGAAATGAAAATTCTCCCTCACCATGGTTAGAATAGGGTGATAACCCCCATATTTCAGAAATGACCAGGGGGCGAAGGTCATCAAAAAAAAAAAAAGACCGTAGCGTAGGTTGGAGGATTGCATCATGCATAATCTTGTAGATTTAGGTTTGGACGGGGATCATTGAACAGATGTTTGTATATAGCGATTGGTGTTATCGTCATCGAACCTTTAGTATTGTACTGTAATTTTAAATTAGCTACGATACTACTTGTACGTCTGCAACCATTGCTCAAACATAATGCTGTCTATAATTTGCATGTAGACCACGTAGGATTTCGACAGATGATACCGTCGAAAGATTATTGAGGCGTAGTATATATCATTATTCTATAAAAATATAAAGTAGAATAAAGAAATTGTTATAAATAAATTAAAGTTTATAGTGTTAAGAGCTACAGGGTCATTACAAATAAAGCTGCATTTGTGGTGTGTGTCCTACTTGTGCTTTTTGAACTAGGAAAATTTTTAAATTGTAGAAAAAAAAAACTATTGTAATAGACGAGACAGAAGAATTGGTGATGGCAGCGCATGCGCGGGAGGTATCGGGCAGAGAGGGAGAGAAAACTCATATGTTCTGTCGTCGGTTGTTTTTTTAATGAATGGACATTGATGTAAAGCTAGTGTATTTTTTGGTTTCTCTGTGAGCTGAGTTATGTTTAAAAACTGTGTATTGAGAAGTGATCTTTCTCTCTCTCTGCCACGACCAACTGAGTGCAAGTACGTAAGCGTTATGTTCACCTTTGGACATAGATAACAATTGTATGTATTTTAATTGTAGGTTAGATTATAAGTTAGTAATAAGCACATAGATATAATTACGATAAGTTAGAATAGGGTCTTTATTAGTTAAGATTGTTCTTTTAATTTTACAATTAGGTTAAGTAAATCTGTATTTGAATAAACATTAAAAACACATGTTTCTTGTAGTGGATATGTGAGTTTAAAAAAATATTAATTAACCTTGCAATTTGAATACATTACACTATCCTATTCCGATTTTTTTTTAAGATCAAACATTTATTTTTAATATAAATTTAGTTAAATCCGTCAATATTTTATGGCTCTGTCCTGTCCAGGTGCGATCTTCAAGTTTTTGTAGAAGTCTTTTCCTATGTAAAAATTAAGAAAACCAATTAACAATATTTCATTATATTCAGAATAATCCTGCTCATGATTAGAACATATGCTTATCTTATCCTTTTTTTATTCTTAACGTTGCATTACCTCTCCACCGGTTTCCCATTATCACCAGTTTTTACTTTTCCTTTTCCATACCTTAGGATAGGAGCAGTAGCAAAAATAGTTAAGCGTTTTTATCATATTGATGTAAGGTAGGACATAGTTTTCTTTTCAATGCTCACTTTAAGTTGGTGAACCTCTCTGAAAGCTAATTTACTTTAGATGTTATAAAAAATTAAAAAATATTATTTACAGTGCTAATATTAAACAGTGCTGAGGCTACCCAAAACCGTTTTCATTATGACATGAACTCCACACACCCATTTGGATTAGAAGAAAAAAAAAATTTTAACCACTACAACCCATAAAGGGTCTGGGGTTCAGTTCTATGTAAGGAAGAGTGCTATTTCTTATACAAGAAAATGTAAAAGGTTCATGATCACGCTCATCACCGTGTTTTTTTCCCAACTTACGTTACCTATTTTATAAAGGCTGGTTGTGCCCCAAAAGGACTTCATTCTACTCTTCTTATCCAGAAGACTAATTCTGTTATATCATCTTTATATTTTTTTTTCTTTGTAGATAAAGTATTTATTGGATGAGATTTGAGTTTCAATTAAACTGTTCACAAGAGTATTCCACTTTTTTTGCAGTTTCATTGGAGTACTTATAAATATCTGATAACACGAACCCAAAACTTCCCTTCCTGTGTGAATGACTATATAAAAATACACGAGAGGGAGAGATGACCCGGCGCTACGGGTTATGTTTCCAGAGCTTCCAGACAGGAGCAGTATGGGTTCGATTCTAGCCTGCACAATAAAATTACAATTAAAAAAATTAATCAACAGACTCAGTAATATAGACTCAGTCTTGTTAAAATGTACGTATCTTAAAGGTAATTAATTGGATTTTTTTAATAAGCACCGTTAAATTTAAATAATAAGATTTTTAGTATTTTTTTAGGGAAAAAAAATTCAATTTCCAGACAATGACGTATAGAAATCATTAGGTTATGTAAATAATGAGTGAATACCACATAAAGAAAATATTTATTCTGAATTTCTTTCCTAAAAAAATTATAATAATGATGTAATTAGTATTAATAAAACTTTTGTGATTTTTAAAAACTGAAAAATTAATATAAATTGCATTATAGAATTTTTAAAAAAATTCACTGAGGTGTTATAATAGTTTCTTTATTTGTGAATAATACGTTATTCTAGCAATATCCTTCCCGGATTTTTTTTTATTTAATTTAATTTTAATCTAATATAAGCTCAAAAAGTCATGAATATATAATCATGAATTGATGAAATAAAACAAGGATTTAAATTTGTCCTTGAAAGTTTATATTTGATACATACCTACCTTACGAGTGATAAAACACTATATACTAATTCCTTTTCCACATAAGGTAAGCTAAAAATATTAAACAATTATAATTTCCTGTGCTGTAGACGGTTACTTCACCAGGGGCAATTTGTCAATACGATTCATTATTAACGCAATATCGATTTCATCTTTTAAATTCCACGTTTCGTCAATCCGCATAGTCCCATATAATTCCATTTTTCCATTATTTCTTTTAGTAAAAAAATAATTTTCGTAAAAACGTATATTATTCTAAAAACCTCTTAATCTAATTTTGTCATATTTCATGTTAAGTTCTAAATTTATTTTAACTCAAAACTTTTGTGTACATAGATTTCGCTATAGTTCCATAAAAAAAAAAAAACCTTAATCTTTGCGGATTGAAAAAAAAAAAATGAACTTTCAACCAGTTCTATGTTTTTTAAAAATTGTTAATAACTAAATACTTCTATACCAATTGTAATTAAATATAACTTTGTTAATTTTTTTCTGAGTTTAATAAGAAACTTCCCTCATATTAACTATTTATTTAATATCAAAAGAACCTTAACGCGAATTTATTTAAGACGCCATTGGTTAAGACAGTTGAGGGACGACGATCGATCGGAGAGACATTATTCCAAGAATATCATTGCCGAATAAAGAGAGCGGCAGGCTATTTCTCAGTTATTCTTTATCACTAAGTGTACAGTATATATTACCTTATATTTTAAAACCAGAAAACAATTTTTTCATACGGAGCTCTATATCTTAAAAAGTAGGAAAAACACAAGAATATCATAATAATAAGAAATATCATAATTTGACAAAATAAACTCACAAAATGTTAATTTCTAATTGTTCGTATAAAATGTTGGACTTTTGAAAAAATATATCTCTAGATCCATAAGACGCACATATGTCTGCCAACACTCAAAAATAAAAGAAATTCAACTTACTATAAAGTAGTTTATGGGTAGTAGTTTTTATGATATTCACATATAAATATAAATTAGGCAAATGAAAATTTGTTCGAACAACTATAAATCAATTTATTTTAGCAAATTTCATGTAAACTATTACTCCTGTGAAGATAAACATCATAAACTACTTTATAGCTCATTAAACTAGCTTTAATTTGAGTGCTAATAGACATCTGTACGTCAAATGGTTTTTGAGTTTTAAATTTTTCAAAATTAATTCACTAACTACTGATCTTTAAGTACGTCCCTTACAACATTTTTATGAAATGTTGCTTTTAAAAAGCTATACCTCGAAAACTATTTAAAGAAAATAACTAGGACTCATATTTTAGCAAATTTACTCTTCTTTAAATGGCGTTCTCTTAGGTTTTCTTGTGTTGTTCCTACTTTTTAAGATAGAGCTCCGAATGAAAATTTTTTTTTATCGCTTTGAAACAACCGCCATTTTTTATTCCCCCTACCTATACTTGGCAGACTCATCAATTTTGACTATTAATTATACATAGTTTTCATTAAAGTAATTAAAAATTGGGGTGAGATAACTGCCTTTTTTCTCCTTTTGGGCTCTTGTACTATTAAGACAGGATGAGGAGACGTAAAGATTGTTAAATCGAGCAATATTTAAAAAGCGCCTAAAATTGGAAAATGTCGTAAATTTTATATATCGATACATAATTGTCATGGTTTACTGAAGAAGGAGTGAATCAGTAAGAAGTTTGAAATCCTAAATAGGGCCCTAGAACAATAAAATTTTTTTTAGTTTGTCACCAGAAAGTTGAAAATTCAAGTGCAGAATAATACGTAACAAAAAAAAATAATAATGTGGAGCGATTACTCTTATTTAAAGGCCACTCGTCACTTTTTAGAATACTTGAAAATCTTAATTACCAGCAAAGCTGTACTGACGTAAATTTTTGATTCTACCATAATAAGTGCTCATAAACGTAATAGTTATCAGCTTCCTCGACATTTTAAAGAAACGTGATATGATATAATAATTTAATTGCATTGATTAGTTTATATTATTTAGTTATTTTTATTATATAAATGACCTTCAAGATTCATCATCTCATTCAATATGGCTAGAATTTAAAAAAAAGTTATATAACAATAAATTATTGCTACTTAAGAGGCCGGATTTTTATGCTATCTCATATTTTGTTTACGTGAATTTTTTGAACCGCTGATCAAATGTCATTAGCCAAGTTTTATTTTGTATATTTGACGATAAATAATTATAAATTATATTTGGTCTATTTCAGTAGAATAAAAATAATTAATTAAAATAAGGATGAAATCCCAAAATCACAATTGAAGGTTTAAATTCATTCAATTAGTAATACAACAATATCAGAAGTTTCAATTAGTTACGTCCAACAATAGCCATGTTTTTTTTTTCTTCCAAAAAAAAAGAATTCGTAGGATTCCATTTCTCTCCCGTGTCCCTTTTTAACACAACACTACGATTTAAGCTTTGTTTGTAGCTTGCTTTCCTTATAAGTGGCAATATTTATTGTTTGTAAAATGCCAAAAGTAAGTTCTTCATTTAGTTCAAAATTTAAATCTTGTATTAACCTGTTGAATATTTTTTTAACCGTTTAGTTTATTAACAGTTTATAATTTGGAGTGTTGTATTGCATAAGAATTCAGGCTTTCCTTATATGGCAAAAAAATGACAAAAACACATATGTGTATGTGTGTAACTAAAATTAAATATAAAATATAAGAAAGAATTTATCATAGCCTAAACTATAAGAGATCGCTCAACCTGTTTTCCCATCATCCCCTAATATCAACCCAACGCATTCATGGGGCTTAGAAAAAAATAAAATCCTCAACTACTCACTCTTTAAACTTTACATGCCAGTATACTAACATAATAACTAACATTGTAACTAACATAATAAATCAAAATATATTCTTTTTTTGTTTAGGATAAATATGGAGAGTATAATATTCCAAAAATTATAAGTTTCTTTGGAGAAGTGGGGGACTGGACACCCCCCGCGCTTCTCCTCAGGATCTACTTACGACTACGTTTATTTAATGGCTGGGGCATGATTAGGAAAGTTCTAATTATTGAGTAATCCTGCTTCATATAGAATCTATTGACTTAAATTTCTTATTAATAAAATACAGAATGCTTCTTTTTCGGTTCGAGATTGTGGATACAAGTTATTGTTGCTATAAAAGTTTTTAAAGCTCTAAATAATAAGCATATAAAATATGTTTTAAACCAGCTAGCTGCCTATCTATGAAAGATAAATGAAATATATATAATCATATACATATAAATCCACCATTTTTCTTTAAGTTAACGGATTGCAGATTCATATTGCTTAAAACATTCTTACGACTATATTTAACACCTTAGATTCTTCTCACGTTGATAATCAATTTACATTTATTATTTTATTAATACGATAATATTTTTTTATTGTTAAAATTATAACTAAAATATTATTAGATGATAGATATTTCTTTATCAATCTGTCATTTCGATATCAAAAATTTTCTGTGCAATATTTACTTTGAAGTACATTCTGGAAAGGAAATTATACCTCTAGGGGATGACAGCCCTTTGATCCCTTGATTAAGAACACTACCTCCATCAAGAGGCATCGTGTCCGGGATCCCCAGGGTTCGAGGGGGACAACCCTCAATTCTATTTTAGTTCTCCTGTGGTCTATTGAATTAAAACTAGGAGGCACAATAATTCAATCTTTCGTTTTCAATCGAATTAGAGAGGGGTTGGGAGAATTAATTTATTGATATTTTTAAAGAAGCGTAGAAAGAGTTTAAACCTTTGTTAGCGTTATTCCTGGATATAGGTTAGGTATAAATCAGATAAAGGCACTGGGCGAGTTTACAAGCTAGTCGTCTCTGTGAGAGGGTGAAGCCAGCAATCAATAAGCGGTTGTTTGGTAAACGCTTGTAATCTATGTTTCAGACAGTTGCTGAGAACTAAGGATGTGTTAGTAATTTGAAACTGTTATCTCTTGTTAGTAGTTACTAGGCACAACTTAGCTTGATACATAACAGTTATGAAAGTTGCTGGTCTGTTCTTATGTATAAGTTCAACTAAATAACAAATAGTCGATTCGTTATGCTTGCTCACATTTTTTTTATTATTTATATTGTCATAAAGTTTTTTATTTATATTATTAATGTTTTTCCAGTTTTACATCCACAGTAAACTGATACATTGTTTTTTTTTTAAATTATTTTTTCTTATAATTTGAAACTCATTTACTATACGAAAAACCTCTAAAATAAGGGCTACATTTTTTACTTCCTCTTCTTCGTTTTTCGTCCGGTACTTCCGTTCGTAGTCAATTAGAGTGCAGTTCAATGAGGACCAAGGTGAGATTTCATTGATTTTGAACTTCCTGACTTCAAACTTCTTATATAAATAAAAAAAAAAAGAAAAATATATATATTATTTTCTTATAATTTGAAACTCATTTACTATGTGAATAACTTCTTCTTTTTTTAAATTCAAAAAACTTTATTTATTGATAGATATTACAATCTGCCACACCGTTATGGGCAATAGTTAATAGTGATCAATGATCACATTCTTACTCAAATAAAATAAGAATGAAAGAAAAAAAATAGTACATAAAAATAAATAAAATCTCTCTTAAAATATATACAAATAGAAGGATAAAGAAAATGAACATAATCAAACTATGTGCATGAAAAAATAAAATAATAATAAAAATAAAATAATCTCTTGTCACATTTACACTCTTATAAACAATATTTATACAACCGACCTGAGGATCCCTGAGCCCACTCTATCACCCCTCACACGTGGGGAAGAACACATCCCTCTCGCCGCATCACTGGTAATGAGTCAGTGGAGGCTGAGCAAGTGCGCTAAAGCCGCGAACACTCCTATTGTCCATTTTTATTTTTCAAAGAGGCACTTGGTCACTCCCGTTTCAACCTTCGAGGTGGATTGTAGGGAAGGGTGGAACGAGATAAGGATTTATTCAAAGGAGAAAATTCTGTACAATTTTGATTCTAGTCTTTTTTTTTTTTCTTTTTGTTTTGAAGATGTAATGTAGTGCAGTGAATTATCAAAGAGATCTTGACAATTTTGTAGAAATCCTAAAAATTTCTCATTTATGTTTTGCATATTACCATACTACCTATTGCAACTTTTTGACTTTTAATTTCTCTTCAAAGATTCCCATTCCGGACCCCTTTCAACTGGGTTATTCTTCGTCTTATAATTTCGACTTAGGCTTCAAAACGGAGCGATCAAACCCAAAACCCATTGGAATCAAAATAATTGGTAATTGGTATTGTTTTAATTTTGTGTATTAAGATATTTTTCGAATAATAAAAGATTTACATGTTACAAAAAATACACTATTAAGTTGACATAATCAGTACACCGAAAAGTATAAATGAGTCATTTTTCACAACTTCTTCAAAACGTTCCACCGTGACTAATTTTTGCATTTCTTAGTTGACATAGTGACCATAGAGATGACCTTTTTTTTCTCACCTTTTGACAAAAAATAAAATATAATATCGATACATCTATAAGTAAACAAAATGGAAAATAAAACATTGCTGTTTTGCTATTAATATTTTCAAAACAATGTTTTATAACCATTGATAATCGAATCCTTTATACTTAAAGATTATTAACTTAAATAGATTAAGAACTTAAGATTACTAATTTAGAGAAATTCCCATTCAAAAATTTAAACAAAATTTAACTAAATATTTCTTATCTCCATAAAATCACATCAGCAATATATCTTACTTTATTGAAAGTTCATACTTAAGCGTAAATTCTGCCTGACTTTATTCTTCAAATAAATAAATTAAATTAACATAAATTAAAATACTAAAAAAAATCTTAAATTTTAACTCAAGAGCTGTGACTTACTTGCTTACCAAAGTGTGTATTTTTTTTGCCAAAATATTCAACAAATGAGTGACACTTTTTGAAATATGAAATCTTGAGGCAAAATCAACATGTTGTTCGAATAAGAAACACTTTCATATACATAATTCACTCCTAAAACCGCGATATTTCATTTAAAAAATTATGAAATACATCAACACCTAATGGCTTATGAAAATATTTTCAAAATCAGGATTACTTATATTTAATAAGTTAAATAAGTAGATTAAACTACTTATATTTAACTTATATACACTTTACGTATTGTAATACTAAATAATAAGTGGTGCTTATTAGTGGAATGAATAAACTGATAAAAAGAGTGGAAAACTACTGATAGGAAGTTCCCCCTCTGTATGATTGTATAAGTACATAAATCACAACTAAATATTGGGTCTTTAGATAGACAGATATTTGTTTTGGGGATTTCCTCACACAAACAGGATCGCCCTTGGCCTTAACAATGGTAAAGAGCAAATATATACAGATGATGATATGTAATAGTTTACACCTAATGGTATAAAAATAAAACTGGCTTATTATTGGGAAGGGGAGAGAGCCTTAGGAGCGAAATATTAAACGAAATGGAACTAACACAAACTGGGAAAATATTGAACAATACTTCTTTTAAAACTAACATCACATTTAATTAAGGGTACCTAGAAAATAAAAGTTCCACTGGCGAAGAAATAGCTGATACATCTTTACTGCGAGTTCCTCTTTTTAATTATTGAAATTTACAACTATACAAATAAAAAATACAATAGTAAATGTGATAAATGTCTCAGAACACATGATAATCTTGGAAATGAATCACTCTGTAGTGGTAATCATTGCTTTAATTTAGAAGATCCGTTTGCCATCTCCTTTTTAGATGCTTCAGAGGGTTATTAAGGATGAGAGATGAAAAATTAATGGATTTGGGTGTATAAGGATTTTGGAATGAAAAGAAGTATATTTAGGGCCAAATTTGTAACGAATGGGATTTTGAGATCTTTATGGATGAGTTTATTTGTGAAGTAAGTAATAAGGAGCATCAAGGTCCAAACAGGTTTGATTATCATTGTGTATTAGAGTTTATTGTAGTGAGTAGTTTTTAGTTTAAGTTTAGACCATTTGTCAAGTAAGTGTTGTAGTAATTGGTATCTTCTAAATAAGTACAAGCTTAATGAAGCTCAGACCAAAAGAACTCAAATGTTGAATTTGTGATATAAAAAACGTATGAGATATATTAAACGGCTTTTGAAAAAATAAATTCGGTTTTAACGTTTTTTTTTTCTCTTAAAACGTTAAAAACCAAACTTATAACTGCATCATACCAAGCCAAATACCACATGCACTTGGAGAGTTTTCTAATAATAGCTGATATAACCTGTCAAAATTTGCCTTGATTACTGAGTTTAAAAAAGTTTTTAAGAGGGTTTAAAAGAAACTCAGCACATATGAAACAAATGTTGAAGTTGTGAAATAAAAACCATTCAAGATATATTCAACGGCTATTGAAAAAAAACTATATGTGGTGATATGGAATACGAGGAAATGATGTTAATTATTTTTAAATAACTTACTAAGAATAGGTAAAGCAGATGGTGTAAAGGTGAAAATGCTACTCATTTATCAAAAAAGTCACAAGTGGAGATGATGCACATCAGTGAGCATCCCCATAATAAATCTACTCAAAATCACAGTGTCATTTTCTTTTCCAGGCAAAATTAGGTTAAATTCGTAAATTATTCTTCATATACTTCATAGACTGTTCCTGTTTAAAATGCATGGCGCACATTACACAAAGAAGGGCAATTTGCCGCAGTTCTCTTTAATTTCAGCTAATTAGTTTTAATGAAAGGCTCCTAGCCGTCTTGTTAAACTCGCCATTTTCATGTTATTCATATAACACGGGGGCGGGGTCACTATTACCCTCCCAGTTTTAATAACATCAGCTCGATTAAGTTTAAACTTAAGTTAAGTATCCTAGCAATTGTAGTTCCTGGGAGTGTGCTAGGGTAATGCTTTGAATATTTTGTAAATAAATATTGTCCCTTAATCAGTGATACCTAGTAACTCAGAAAACATTTTAAAAAAATAAATAAATAAGAATACTTTATTATAGAGACATCTGAAAGAATATTTTTTATATTTTTTTATTACTTCATCGGCCTGACGGACCTTTAATGGTTATTATAATACATATATATTTTTTATTAAACTTTTATTGAAGTAATGCAATCTACCACACTCAAGAGTAATGAGTTTTCGTGATGTAAGTACACAATCACACTATATATATACATATTAACTAAAATAACAAGTAAATAAATAGTAATAATAAAAACATAATAAAATAATTCAGTACAAACTAAAATGGATAATAATAAATTTATATAAACACGTCGTAAATAAACATTGGTGGATAACTTAAATGGAGTTAATTAATATAAAATAAGAAAACAACTGATGTTAATAATTAAAATAAAATCATGAAAACAATAATACCTATATACAATATTTACATTCTACTCAGGGAACTTGATGCGCAAGTTGCTGTATCATGGCTTGATCTGGGTGAGGTACCTTTGTAGGTTTAAGAAAGCTATTTCAGGATTGGAGTGGGATTATAGTAATATATGGAAAGTATCAGAATTTTAAGGGATGTCAGCTGTGAAGAGGAGGTAAAGGATAGGACCGAAGACAAAACTACCTTGCTGTACATACCCTGGTTCATCTGGGTGACAATAGGAAAATTCTGATTATAATAATTAGATTTCTTTTAACAATTGATAATGTAAGGGTTTAATCTCGTACAAACACTAGACCCAAAACGATTTACAATGTTTTAATTATTAAATAATTATACCCTGGTTATTTATCTCAAAACATCGACCACCACATTCAAGATTTAAAATGAAACCCAGTTTAAGAGAGTAACACACACCATACTTTAATTACCACACTAAAATTTCTAATACGGGTTTTGAAAAAAATAAAATAATAATTTCAGCTATTAAAAAAAAAGGTTTAATTTAAAAAAAAATTAAAATTATATACTTAACAATAATAAAGATGTGATTCATGAATAAAAGAAACAAACAAAAAAAACATAAATTGTTGTGATAAATTTTGAACAATTAAGTGACTGTGATAAATGAATTTTAACTTTTGTTTTTGTTGAATGTGAAAATTGACTAATCAGAAATTGTTGATTTGACCTGGGCAGAATAGCCTGCATGAAGTTCTGTTTTTAAATCATTTACTTAAACAATTGTATTGTGCTTGAGGATGGCCGAATTGGCCGAAACGTCGGATTAGTAAAGAAAATAAAATGTATTGAGACTCTAATGGATAAAAATTAAATTATTTATTTAAACGACATTAACCAGTCTCAAGAAAGTATTTAAGATTATAAATTTAATTTTTTATGTTCTTATTATTGTCTATTTTATATTAATACAATTTTATTTCTTCTTTT